>NC_085868.1:30786594-30799094 GCF_034702125.1 Engraulis encrasicolus
GTGTGTGTGTTTGTGTGTGTGTGTGTGTGTGTGTGTGTGTGTGTGTGTGTGTGTGTGTGTGTGTGTGTGTGTGTGTGTGTGTGTGTGTGTGTGTGTGTGTGTGTGTGTGTGTGTGTGTGTGTGTGTGTGTGTGTGTGTTGTGTGTGTGTGATGCTGCTGCGTGTGCTGTGCAGTACAGGGAGACAGCATAGCGGGCAAGGAAAGCTGTGCGTGTCTGTGTGCCTGTGTTTGATTGATTGTGGCACACATTGAATTGTGTGTGTGCGTGTGTGAACAAGTAATAAACAGAATGCATGATGATTCTGCTACTTCCTGTGTGATGAAGCGGTCTGCACACTGTGTATTAACTCCAAAAATACTTTATTTCATTTAAACATATGGCAACGTTTCGATCCAACAGAGGGATCTTCCTCAGGCAATGAGAACAATGATTATATTGGTACTTCCTGTACCAATATAAGGTTCTGTGCATGCAGAGGGAAGCATCCAGGAGTTTGATTGACTCCTGAGAACCACCAGTTCCAGTGATCAGATGTGTGTTAAACATTGTACAGAACAGACATTTATCTGCCGTGTTGCAGCCTCCACAGATAGCTGGAGTTACATGCTTCTATCTCCTCCCTTCCCACACATACAGTACAGTACAAACACATGCTCTCTCTCTCTCTCTCTCTCTCTCTCTCTCTCTCTCTCTCTCTCTCAATCACTCTCTCTCTCTCTCTCTCTCTCTCTCTCTCTCTCTCTCTCTCTCTCTCTCTCAATCACTCTCTCTGTCTGTCTCTCTCTCTCTCTCTCTCTCACACACACACACACACACACACACACACACACACACACACACACACACATTCACTCACTCACAGATGTGCCGACTGCTCCCTCCCACACACTCTGCACACACACACACACACACACACACACACACACACACACACACACACACACACACACACACACTCGAACGTGTGTATAGAGAAGATACACACAAGCACATATCCCTTATATGCCCCCTATGTGCGTTTGTGTGATTATGTGTCTTACCAGGACCTCAGTGCTTTGCACCAAATAAACACTTTTGAGCTTACAAGCTTCCCCTCCTGCCTCCCCGTTCAGTATCCCACTGATCTAGTACAGCTTTGAGAGACACACACACACACACACACACACACACACACACACACACACATTTAGACAGACAGGCAAACACACACACATACATGTAGACACGGACACACACACACACACACACACACACTCCCTCCACCTCCTACTGAGATTGGCCCAGAGACGGAGAGGGCAGATCTCTGCAGGCTGTCCGCTTAATCTCCCATTCCCTCAGCAGGTCTGCAGGGACCAACATGTTGTTTTTTGTGTGTGTGTGTGTGTGTGTGTGTGTGTGTGTGTGTGTGTGTGTGTGTGTGTGTGTGTGTGTGTGTCTGTGTGTCTGTGTGTGTGTGTGTGTGTGTGTGTGTGTGTGTGTGTGTGTGTGTGTGTGTGTGTGTGTGCGCGCGCGAGTGTGTGCGCGCGCGAGTGTGTGTGCGCGCGAGTGTGTGTGTGCGCGCGAGTGTGTGCGTGCGCGAGTGTGTGCGTGCGCGTGTGTGTGTGTGTGTGTGTGTGTGTGTGTGTGTGTGTGTGTGTGTGTGTGAGAGTGAGAGAGAGAGAGAGAGGGGGAGAGGGAGGGAGAGAGTTTTGGAGTGTGGGTTTGTGTGCACTCTGCATGTTGTGTTTGTGTGCATAAGCGGCGCCTCTCCATCTCCATGTGGTTTTGCCATTTGTGTGCCTATGTGTCTGTATGCACAAGGGGGCACGCATGTTCAGCATTGGCCACGACATGCGTCCTAGCCACTTTATTATGCCTTGGTGCATTACAACCAGTGCAAGCTCCTCCTCCCCCTAGATGTACACTAGCCTTCGCTCTAGCCTTCTCTTTTTATCCCTCTATCAGTATCTTTCTCTCTCTATCTCTCCATCTCCCTGCGAGTCTCTTTATCTCTCTATCATCTCTCCCTCCCTCTCATCATCTCTCTCTCTCTCTCTCTCTCTCTCTCTCTCTCTCTCTCTCTCTCTCTCTCTCTCTCTCTCTCTCTCTCTCTCTCTCTCCTCCTTGCTGCCGGGTTGGTAAATGAGGCTCGCAGGGAGTCTCGAGGCCTGCCTTCATTAACAGCACTTGATTTCCTGTGATGTCCATCGCTGCTCCTACAGGGGCCGCCAGGGATACTCCGACGTCCCACTAGCGCGAGAGAGAGAGAGAGGAAGAGAGGCTTGGCTTTGAGGGTGCGGGACAAATGTTTTAGATATATAGATATATAAATACATACATAAAGCCTGATGATCTTTTACATTTCCCCTCCACCTCTTCCTCATCTCTCTCTCTCTCTCTCTCTCTCTCTCTCTCTCTCTCTCTCTCTCTCTCTCTCTCTCTCTCTCTCTCTCTGCCATCTATCATCTTCTGTGTTTTTCCTCTTTAATCCACAGAGGGGCTAGCCAGTCGTCCTCGGTTAGGCTAATGGCAGAGCCTCGTCCTGTTCTGCCAGGCCCCTGCGCTTTGATTCCTGGTAGCTGCTTTGAAATTAGCCCTGAAACTCTCCATCTCGTCTGGGGAGGGGAACCGGGTGCAGAGCGGCAGCTCCTGCACTGCAGAGAGGGAGAGGAACTGTGTGTGTTTGTGTGTGTGTGCGCATGGGTTTGTGTGTATCTGCACGTGTGTGTGCGTGTGCGTGTGCGTGTGCTTGTTCGTGCATCAAAGCAGTAATGAACTGCAGCCCCCAGTTCTTCTGCAGGGCTTTAAACGTCAGCACAGGCTGTGTGTGTGTGTGTGTGTGTGTGTGTGCCTGTGTGTGTGTGCGTGCGTGCGTGTGATTGCTTGCTGTCTTGTCCTTTTTGCTATGTTGTGTGTGTGTGTGTGCGTATCATATTTGTGTCTGACGTATTTGTGTTTCCTGTGGCCTCGTCTGTCTGGCCTTGATGTTTAAAGGATGAAATGAAATATAAAAGCCAGAGTAGACGGACAAGAAGTTTTACGTCCTAGAACATATAAATAGAGCATGTTCCAACTGTGCAGTCAGGCTGTCTGCGTCACATGAATTCATGTCTGGATTGGACTGCACGGAAGCTGAAATGTGTCCATTTCTTTCCATCCACGCTGTCTTTTTGCCTTTGCCTTTTCATGCCACACTTGTAAACATCACAGCCAGTACGCTGGGATCCTTTTAAAAGATAAAGAGGGAACATAGACATGATGTTAACAAAAGAGGTGAGCAATATGTCTGTGGGTGACGATGGCTGGATAAAAGCTCTGTGCACTTATGCAGCCATGCAATTAACACTCCGACCAGAAAAGCAACAAGATGCATACCTTACTAAATGCACACACACACACAGACACACACGCACACACACACCACACACACAAGGATGGCTACATTAAAAACAACATCCACTTTCCACTTTAGACCTCCATGCATTTAGACCTCCATCCATTCACACTCCAGGCAGACAACAAGGTGCATTTTACACAGACACACACACACACACACACACACACACACACACACACACACACACACACACACACACACACACACACACACACACCGTGACTAAACCAAACCAAAGATCCCCTTCTTCAGTAATAATGCTACATTCTCTCTGTGGTAGGATCACACCTTTAATGACCAGGATGGGCTTTTGTTAGCCCTGAATGAGAGGAGAAGGAGGGTGGTGAGCGGCGGTGGGGTGTCTGTAGCTAAACCCTCTTCAGTCCACGGCTCCCCATACTAATCCGTGCAAATCCAGCCCATTCCCCATCAGCCTCAACACCCAGGGGTCATGGAGGCTCGGGGGTGGGGGGGAGAGGAGAGAGAGAGAGAGAAGAGAGAGAGAGAGAGAGAGAGAGAGAGAGAGAGAGAGAGAGAGAGCATTAAATATGGTAAAATAAGAGAAAGAGGTTGAGAATTGGAGTGAGAGGATACGAAAAGACAAAAAAATAAGCTGAGAGAGTGGCCAGTGCATCACAAAAAGAGATGACGTGTACGGTGCAAAGACATTTTTTTAAGCCAACAAGATATAAAAGGGGTACTGTTTGCAGAAGGCTTTGTCCCAATTGCACAGACCACTGGGATTGAATGCAATTTTATTAATTGGCGTGCATTTGATGGGATCCGCCTTTTATCTCGGTTGCTTATAATCAGATCAGATCTCATTGCAAAGTCACCTCCCAATGATCCCCGGTAGCCATGGATAGTTTTTGTCATAAGACAGCAGTGTACAGTACGTGATGTGGTTGCACATGTTATTGCACTCATGGTGATGAAAAGATGGAGTGGAAAGAGGGGGGAAAAATGAAAAAGGAAAATCTCTGGGCAGTTTTACTCTGCTGCCTTGTCTGCATAGCTTACCATGTAAAAGCACAGGTTGAGTGGGTGGGGGGGGGTCGGGCGGGGGCTAGTGGTGGGAGAAGTCATGACCCTCCATTACTCACTCCTGATGTGAAAATTCTCCCTTTTTCCAGGAACGAGAGCAGATATGAGTGACTTTTTTGTGATCCGCAGTATGTAATATTCGGCTAATTGTTGGGAGATGGAGAGCCATTACCTCGATGTCTCCTCTCCCGCTCTGACGCTGACAATGCCCCCACCACCTCACGCTAAGCACAGTCACATGAGTGAAAGAAAAGAAAGAAAGGGAAAGTGAGTGAGGAAGACTGAGAGAGAGAGGGAGAGAGGGAGAGAGGGAGAGAGCGATGAGGTAGAGCAGCTGTCTCCATAGCGGGTCTCTTTAAAGGATAATTACCTGTCGTTGGAGTTGAAAAAGCTAGAGATGATGAGTACTAAAATTGATCTGGAGGAGAGAGAGAGAGCGAGTGAGAGAGACAGGGAAAAGCAGTATCGTCTGATCTAACTAAGCGCCAACGAATCAAACGTGTTTTTTAAGTTCAACAGCAGCAGTCGTTTTATTTTTCATATGCAAATGAAGCTGTGCGACTGACTTGTCTGACAAACACACACACAGACTTCTCATTTCACACATAAAATACACCAGCCCCCACCACCAGCGAGGCGGCCTCACGCGAATACTATTTATGATGGCCAATCCCTGGCTCTGATCCTCCACGCGCCGTGCGCTCGCCGGGAGACAGGAAAGAAAAAGAAGAACAAGACGAAACAAGAAGAGATCGTTTGACTCCATCTGTATACCGTGCAGGCAGGGGCCACGAGTGGGATGCTAGGAGAGATTAGTAAACACAAACAACTCTTATTGTGAAACAAAGGCAGAAAGAGAAACCGAGAAGGCCCCGTTTTGTTCAAGTCAACAACTTAAAAATAACCCACTGCCTTGGAGATGACGTCTTGTCTGGGAAACAAAAGAAGCAAAGTCTTTGCAGCAATCTCACTTGCTTTTTAGTACAGTACTTACAGCAGACCCCATGAGTTGTTTCCCTCAGTTCAATAAGATGTTTCTATGGGAGGAAGGTAGCCAAGGTGTGCTGTACTTAATTAACATTGTCTAATGATCTGAAACATCTCTTTTAGATGTCGTACAGCTCCAATCACCCTCAGTCTGTAATATGGATTCATTGCCCAGCTGGACCACTCATAACACTGATTATTTACAATAAGGTTGTTGTGTCCTTTGTGAATCAAGTTTAAAATGAAAGCAAAAGCACACTGATTAGAGTAGCACATTTGTGTTGTCACTTTCTATTAGAAGAAAAGCGAGACACGCCTGGAGATTGCAATGGAGTGTTGCATCCAAGATGCATTCTAGGCTTTCATATATGTCTTGCTACCTTTTTTGTAAATATAAAGCTGCACAACACAGTGAATAGAAGCAAGCTGTAATCATCAGTCAACATAGACTTTGTATATCCCAAGACTGCAAAGACACACATTGTTGTTCTCCCTCTGTATGGATATAACAGCGCAAGCATGTGTTGAGTTGTCTTGTGTTACATCAGCAAGTGGCAGCAGTAAAAGTTAGAACCTCAAGGCATGCTAATGTCAAGCACTGAAGCCACATGGCTTGATGGGGAAACGAGTGATGATAAAAAAAGCAACTCAAGGCAAACTACTAATAACTAAAGGAGCACTCAAGCCACATTGAGTGAAGAAAGAAAGAATGCCGCCAGGGAAAGGGACGTCGTGTCCCAATCCCAGGCAAAGAGGGGGCCCAGAATTGGGTCCTCATTGTGTTGTCTATGTAGGGGGGGGACTTTCAGATTTCTTTGTCCTGGGCCCAGCAAAAGCTGTCAGCGACCCTGGGTGCCGCTGTTGAAACACGAACACTAATTGTGATGAGATGTGCCGTACACTGCAATCGAGAGCCCTGAGGCGTCTGCATTTGCCTTTTCGTTTCGCAGATGGCGTCGGGGCTGTAATGGCGGCCGGAACACAGAACACGGAACTCAAAACACGCCCTTGCCTGTCAGCTCTCTGGTCTGGATTAATATGTCAAAATGGACCTCTGAACGCTTCCTCTGTAATACCTGACTGCGGGACGTGAGGCGTATGTCTTCGGCGCGTAATGCAATTTGTCAACACGTCAGAAGCACTTATCAGGGCTGTGTTTAAATTAGGACATCAGCGCTGCCTGGCTTACCAGATGAGCAGATGAGGCGTGTTGTGTGCGTGCGTGTGTATATGCGCACGTGTGTGTGTGTGAGAGAGAGAGAGAGAGAGAGAGAGAGAGAGAGAGAGTGAATCAGGAATCCTCATCACAAATGTTTGTGCACGTGTGTGCATCATCGTGTTTGAGTGTATGCATGCACAAGTGTTTGTGTGTGTCTATGTTCCCTCCAGGTCCTATTTACAAGTGTTTGCATGTGTGTGTGTGTGTGTGTGTGTGTGTGTGTGTGTGTGTGTGTGTGTGTGTGTGTGCATGCTTGTGTGTGTTTGGAGAGAGGTGCATTCTGCATTCTAATTGGGCCTTCAGAGTCCACCACTCCCTCAGGGTAATCGCAGTGAGCTCTCTCACTCACCTGCCAAACGCATCCACACACATCAGCCACGTCCCATCCATTGTTTGTGTGTGTGTGTGTGTGCGCGCGCGCATGCGTTTGTGTGCCTGTGTGTGTGTGTGAGAGAGGGAGGGAGGGAGAGAGAGAGGCAGGGAGGAGGAGAGCAGAGAGATGAGTGAGGGGAAAAACAGATGGACTGAGCAAGGCTGACAGCCCTAGACTGATGAAATTGCCATTGATTTATGACAAATGTCAGCTTGTACGCACTCTCTCTCTCTCTCTCTCTCTCTCTCTCTCTCTCTCTCTCTCTCTCTCTCTCTCTCTCTCTCTCTCCCTGCTCCCTTCTTTTTATCTTGCCTTCTATCACCTTTTTTCTACCTCTTCCTCGTCATTTCTTTTTGTCTTTAACCCCTCTTTGTCTTTCTCTCAGTTCCCCGTCCCCTTTTACTTACCCCGTCCCCCCAACCCTCTCTCTCTCTCTCCCTCTCTCTCCCCCTCCCTCCCCTCATTTCTTCTCTTTGGGAGTGGTGGCATACTAGACAGGAAAGGTAGGCTGACTGTGGCCATCCATCACCCTCCCCTCTCATCTCGTCTCGTGTCCTGTCCCTGTCCCTGTCCTGTCCTGTCCCCCTCGTCACTATGGTGACTACTCCCGGTAGCACGCCTGACGGCTGCCGCCCTGCTCCACTCCACTCAGTCGCCACGCCAACAACACGGACGCAAACAGGAAGTGGCAAGCAGCCTCCGAGACGGTGGCCAGGGGAAGGAGTTGGGAGAGTAGTAGAGGGGAGTAGAGTGAAGAGGTGTGTGTGTGTTTGGGGAAAGACCGAGTGCTGTGTGTGTGTGTGTGTGTGTGTGTGTGTGTGTGTGTGTGTGTGTGTGTGTGTGTGTGTGTGTGTGTGTGTGTGTGTGTGTGTGTGTGTGTGTGTGTGTGTGTGTGTGTGTGTGTGTGTGTGTGTGTGTCTATCTGTCTGTCTGTATGTGTGTCTGTGTGTGTACATGTGCACTTGCATGTGTGTGTGTGTGTGAGACTGAGTGTTTTGTGTGTGTGTGTGTACAGAGAGGTGTTTGATATAGTGGCTCCCGTGAGACGGCAGGTGGAGTGTCTTGTACCTGGGTCAGGGAGGCCAGTGTGATATATGTGTCTGCAAGGGGCAGTGACGGGCCTGTGTGTGTGTGTGTGTGTGTGTGTGTGTGTGTGTGTGTGTGTGTGTGTGTGTGTGTGTGTGTGTGTGTGTGTGTGTGTGTGTGTGTGTGTGTGTGTGTGTGTGTGTGTGTGTGTGTGTGTGTTGGCGGCTGGGGATATGGGAGAAAGAGCATAAGGGCTGCAGGCAGTGGAGGAGGACACATCCGCATACAATACTACACACCCACTCACACACACACACACACACACACACACACACACACACACACACACACACACACACACAGGTGGGCCGCCAGCTGCATTGGAGTCCCCGTCACACCACCGCAGCCAGAGGCACCACTGGCTGCCCCTCCTCCTCTCACACACGGACCACTCTGGAATCTTTAAGATGGCCACCTCAGTCTCTTCTCTGTTCTCTGTCTGAAGGTTTTTTATATTATTATTATTTCTTTTTATCTTTCCAATGATTTCACATATCTGGCTTTTATTTCATTCTTTCTATCTTGCATTCTCGTCTTGCATCATCACGTTTCTTTCACGCTCTTTCTTGCCTTTTCTTTGATGCTGTCACTTTTTTTCCCCTCTCTCTTTCTCTTCCTTCCTCTATCTCTGTCTCTCCATCCTCCTTCCACTTTTCTCTCTCTCCCTGTCTTCCTCTTTATTCTTCCTGCTCTGTCTATCTTTCTTCCTGTTCCACTTCCTCTGTGTCTTTCTGTTCCTCTTTGTCTTTCCCTCCCTTTGGTTCTCTCTCTCTCTCTCTCTCTCTCTCTCTCTCTCTCTCTCGCTCTCGCTCTTCCTCTTTATTCTTCATGCTCTCTCTATCTCTCTTTCTCCCTCTTCCTCTTCCTCCCTACTCCTCTGTCTCTCTCTGTTCCTCTTCGTCTGTTATGTCCCTCTCTTTTCTTCTCTCTCTCTTTCTCTCTCTCTCTCTCTCTCTCTCTCTCTCTCTCTCTCTCTCTCTCTCTCTCTCTCTCTCTCTCTCTCTCTCTCTCTCTCTCTCTCTCTCTCTCTCTCTCTCACTACTGTGCCCCTCGGTTGTGGGGTGGGTCAACTGTTTACAGAGCCCCAGCTGTCACCAGCATTAGAGAGGTGGCAACAGCCGCTTGTCACTGTCCCCGTAACCATGAGAAAGGCTAATCGCCCCGGTACCTGTTGCCATGGTAAAGGCCACCTGTCACAGAAGGTGTAAATCAGGCCTCACCAGGAAGGAAGGTGGGGAGGGAGGGGTGGAGGGAGGGATAGATGGAGATGGAGGAATGGGAGAAGCGAAGGTGGGGATGAGGATGGCTTGGTGACAGGGTTTCACTCTGGATTTCTTCTCTGCCGCTGCCAATTTCACAATTTCTGGTTGTTTCTTTTATTTTAGATTTAACTTCGCTTAGACACTTGTAAGAAAACCACATCAAACCACTCAACACTACGTTCCCCACCAAATCCCCCCTACCCAACCCTGATCAATACGCACACCTTCGGAAATTATCCTGTAAGTCTTTCATTCATTGTTTGAATGAGAAACATGCTGTATACCTATGTACCTATATGGGTACAGTGGAATAGTGGAATAATCTAATTGGATCATTGCAGCAAATTCCTGCATCAGTCTTCTGACTTCCTTTGCATCGTGTATAGCGGGTAGTGTGTGTGTGTGTGTGTGTGTGTGTGTGTGTGTGTGTGTGTGTGTGTGTGTGTGTGTGTGTGTGTGTGTGTGTGTGTGTGTGTGTGTGTGTGTGTGTGTGTGTGTGTGTGTGTGTGTGTGTGTGTGTGTGTGTGTGTGTGTGTGCGTGCACGTGCACGCATGTAATTACAGGTGCATTTTCTTGATCTGCCCTATGAACAATTACTGTGATAATTGGAGAGGTTTTTCTTTGCAGGGGGTGGGGTACGTAGTATGGGTATAGAGGGTGTGTGTGTGTGTATGCGTGCGTGTGTGTGTGTCTGCGCACGTGTGTGTGTGTGTGTGCGCGCGTGCGTGTTCCTGGGACGACAAGCAGCAGCTAATTGGGCCGCGGGCCACCAAAGCGAAACGAGTGACCCGGACAGGAAGTGGATGTGAACCCTCATTATGATGTAATCAAAGGCGGATTAATTGCCTGGTTGCTTTGTGTGCCGACAGCCATTAGAGGGGAGGTGAGAGATGGGCTCACTACGTCTCCGCAGCTGCTTTCTCCCTTTTTCTGCGTGCGTGCGTCCGTGCGTGCGTGCGTGCGTGCGTGCCTGCCTGCTTCTGTGCATACAGTACATACAGTACCTAAACAGACAGTCTTGGGTGACTTTCAAGTGGCAGACAGGCATGGTTTCAGGTTGTCTCATTCATTCACATAGGGCATGTAGTAGTGCCAGTCCTCAAGGACTGTACACACTGCATAAGACCAGTCCATACTGCAACATATGCCATGGAAATATTAACAGACACGGTTATATTACCGTACACACACACACACACACACACACACACACACACACACACACACACACACACACACACACACACACACACACACACACACACACTGCCATATAATGTTTCAGTTCCTTTCGCATGCATATTCATTTTGCCCATGCTGTGTTGTTATTGTGAATTCGCATTGAGAAAAACACTCAGCTGTGTGCCTATTTTTTCCACTAAAGACACAGTTTAGTGTGCTAAGTGCATTACTAATGTGAAAGTGGAGACCTTGACTTGTTTTAAATGCATGCACATAAATGTAGATGGCTGGAGCCCCCCCTCCAACACACACACACACACACACACACACACACACACACACACACACACACACACACACACACACACACACACAATGAGTGTGCCAGAGTTTCCATCAAGCCCCAGTGCCGAGGGTTAATGAATAGTTTGTTGTTCAGGGGAATGAACCGTGTAGCAGAGGTAGAAACCCCTGGGATCGTGCTTCTGCCGACCTGTCTACAAACACACACACACACACTCACACTCACACTCACACACACACACCAATCAGTAGGGTCAATACGTATGCCCACACACACACACACACACACACACACACACACACACACACACACACACACACACACACACACACACACACACACACACACACACACACACACACACACAGAGTACACTAAGCAAGAGCTGACACAAGCTTATTGTCTGACCACACTGGTGTCCAGAGACCTGGATGTGTACAGCCCTGCACTTGCTACTGTGTAACTACAGCACACACACACACACATACACACACACACACACACACACACACACACACACACACACACACACACACACACACACACACACACACACACACACACACACACACACACACACACACACACAGAGCGAGAGACAGACATATTAACTTCACTAAACAACAACACAATAACATTGACCAACAACAAATAGTTTGACTTTGTGTTGTATTGTATTGAGCGGTGGGTGATATACAGACTAGAGGGTTGCCCTCCTTTAAGTGGGTCTATTCCATTTTATCTGATTGCGCATGAAGCTGGGGGAGAGCCCGTGTTTTGACACACTATTGGCTAGAATGATTTATTAGCCGTGAAATACATTCACTCAGCTGCTTTTTCCTTTACACACTGTAGTCCGTTAAGCAGGTCAGGGGGCAGCCACCTCCACACACAGACACACACACACACACGCACACGCGTGCACACACGATCGGCAGAGCTTTCATTAGTTGCCTTTAACCTCCAGGAGCAGGCCATTGATTTGAGGCCATTTCACGTCGCACCATATGCACTGCCGCCACTGCCCCTGCTTCTTGCCCTCCGAGGTCAGACATCCCAGTCCCAGTAGCTCCCCCCGTCCTTTTGTCGATTTTTTTTTTTCTTCTAGAATGGCGACGCCACAGATGGCCAAACTCAGATGGCCATCCCTAAACCTAACCTGTCACAGGGCATTTTGGAGCTGCCCTGGAAGTTCGTAGTCGGGTCAAGAGCAATGCAAGTTCGAAAATACGGGAACTCCTCCCACCTGCTGCCATGCCGTTCGGGAAATGTTAATTGTTATGCTCTTGGTCAGACCAAGTCTCAAAGAGATTTAAATGTAGATGATAATCAGGCTAGGAAGTTCGACCAATCACAACTCGAGTTTGGCTTCGCCATACTAGGGGGATAAAATCAGCGTCCTCTTCCCCTAGCCACACATTTCAGTTGCACTCTTTCCATTTCCTGTTTTGCTTTTCTGTTTCTGTTTTCTGCCCTCACTGTTACCCCTGTCTACCTTATTTGTTCTCATTTTCCTTTTCTATTTGGCTCATTTTGTCTGTTCTCTGCTTCTGTCTTTCATGTTATCTGTGTCTTGCACCTGATCCGCTGATACTGTTACCACATGATTCTGTTTCCTCCCTTCACTGTTCCCCCTATCTAGTACGTTGCAACCTCATTTTCCTC
>NC_085868.1:30801594-30814094 GCF_034702125.1 Engraulis encrasicolus
CCCTTAGCGCTGTAGATGGCGGTTGCGCACGTCTTGCGCAAACATCTCCAAAAGAGAAGAAGAAGTAGGGGACAACGCCCCCTTAGGAGACCCAACTTGAGCACACGCTTTTGCATTGAGTGGGCGTGTTTTGCGATATCTTGGTTTGATTCAGTACTTTTGTTTCCATGCCCCCATAGGGGGCCCGGCCCCCTTTTTGGGAAGTAGCTGACTGTACAGCTCAATTAGGGAGGAGGGGAGGGGAAACAATGGCTACATTTACATTAGACAATTAATTCAGAATTAACTCACTTTTTAATTCTGAATAAAGCTTAATTCCGCTTTGAAAACATTCACAATTCGGAATTAAATGAAAGATCAAAGTAAACCCGTTGGAACTATCTAATTCTGAATTATTAATTTGGACTTAAAAACGTCATGTAGACGTAGCCAATGTGACAGGGGGCAACAGAGAAACAGAGGGAGCAAGAGAGGCACATGGCGAAGAGGGATATTCTGTGCTCATCTTAGCTCACAGGCCTGCTCCTCAGCTTCATACTCACCTCCGCTATGATTTTCTCTCATCTTCCCCTTCCTCTTGTCAACCTGTTTTTTCCCCTCTCTCTCCCCTTCTCTACCTGCTATGTCTCTCTCTCTCCTTCCCTACCTGCTATGTCTCTCTCTCTCTCTCTCTCTCTCTCCTTCTCTCTCTCTCTCTCTCTCTCTCTCTCTCTCTCTCTCTCTCTCTCTCTCTCTCTCTCTCTCTCTCTCTCTCTCTCCTTCTCTACCTGTTATGTCTCTCTCTCTCCCCCTCCCCTCCTCCTCTTGTGTACCTGAAGAGGCATTTGACTCTGCTGTCGCCCCAGTGCCTTGTCTCCAGCTCCTGTGTGTGTGAGAGAGGTACTTGCACCCGCCTTGGCTCCTCTCCAGTCGGGCGGCTTTCTGTTAGCTCAGGGCGGCGAGCAGCTAACAGAAGACACAGAGCTGCTATGCATACGAGCACATGCAGGCACACACACACACACACACACACACACACACACACACACACACACACACACACACACACACACACACACACACACACACAGTGCTACACATGCATACCTCTATACCCAGACACACAGTACTACTACCCACAAATGCAAACACAGTACTACACACACAAAGTGTTGCCAAAGCACAAGCATCCATATTGAACTACTCTCCCCAGTCCCCACATCCACACAGGCAGACTGGCACACAGGAGCCCACAGGCTTCTTTTAGTTTACAAGCTCATTCCTGCCCATGCCATCGCCCCCTCTACCCTCTCCTCTCCTCTCCTGTTCTCTCATCACCACCTCTCCTCTTCTTTTCCTCCTCCCCTCTCCTCCCCTTCTTCTCTCCTCTTCTCTTCTCTTCTCTCCTCTTCTCTCATCTCTCCTCTTCTTTTCCCTCTCCTCTCCTCTTCTAACATCGCCACCTCTCCTCTTCTTTTCCCCCTCCTCTCCTCTCGTCTTCTCTTCTCTTCTCTTCTCTTCTCTTCTCTTCTCTTCTCTTCTCTTCTCTTCTCTTCTCTTCTCTTCTCTTCTCTTCTCTTCTTTTCTCTTCTCTCCTCTCCTCTCCTCTCCACTCTGCCTTTTCCCCATTGCTTCTACTACACAGTCTTCACTCTTCCACCTCTCCCTCTGACACTCTGCTTCTGTCCATATCCAGCTACAGAGAAAAATCTATTTTGTGTGTATGTAAGAGGAAAATGAGCATGCCCTTAAAATTTTGTATACTGTGGAAGGTTGTGTGTGTGTGTGTGTGTGTGTGTGTGTGTGTGTGTGTGCGTGCGTGCGTGCGTGCGTGCGTGCGTGCGTGCGTGCGTGCGTGCGTGCGTGCGTGCGTGCGTGCGCGCGTGCGCGCGCGCATGTGTGTGTGCGCGCGTGTATGTGTGTGTGCTTATGCAAGCGTGCTTGTGTGTGTGTGTGGAGAAAGAGAGAATATATGATATGAGTGAGTGTATTTTTGTCTGTGCGTGCATGCATGTGTGTCAGTGCCATGCATGCATGTGTGTAGTGTGAGTAGTATGAGTATAGCACCGGGAGGGGTAGGAGAGGGTTTGAGGTTTCTCCCTCTCGTCGGCCCATTATGAGAGACCCCTGTGTGCATGGTTAAGAGCCATGGGAATTGTTTGTCTGGCTGTTTAATGGGGTCGGCCTGAAACAGGTCACACTGGCAGCTAAGTTCAATTGATTCTGCAAAGGCTCGTAAGTGGGAGAGCATAGTGGCTTACAGGGTTAAAATTGAATATGTTTGACGCAAGTAAGTTCATTAATGACATTACCAGGGGATGTTTCGCTGTTTGTTTGTAATGGGGGAGAAATGTGAAAATGTAACTGGATATTGTGGGTTTAACACATGACGAGGGGCAAGTGGTTTTCGCTTTTAGTCGGTGGGGAAATTTAAGTCGTGGGCTCTTTGGGGTTTTGCCTAGCGATGCTATAATAGCTTACCTTCATCAAATCATATGACAGTGGTTTAATAAAAGGAATAACCCCCTTCACTCACACCCCACCTCTCTCTCTCTCTCTCTCTCTCTCTCTCTCTCTCTCTCTCATGTCTCTCTTTCTCTGTCTCGTTCTCTCCATCTCTCTCTCTCTCTCTCTCTCTCTCTCTCTCTCTCTCTCTCTCTCTCACACACACACACACACACACACACACACACACACACACACTTCTCCCAATCCTCCAACTTGATCCTGCCTATTACCTTTATTTTCAGCTAAGGTCAACAGCACAAGTGCTTCCTCCCCATTACTGTCCTTTCTCTCAGCCAGCCAGCCAGCCAGCCAGGGTCCCCGCTGCACAGCATAACAGCTTGCATTTCCACAGGAAAGAGAGAGAGCCAATAATGTACTCTTGACAGTGCATTATATAAGATACACTCACCTCACATTTCAACTCAGCAGTATTTTTATTTTATTTTTTTATTTTTTTCTCTGATTTTCAAACACTGCTGAATGCAGCTTGCTTTGGCTGAGTGTGTGCTGTATCACATGCCACTAAAGCATTTAAGGATTGCCTGCACTGCCCTGCACTGCACTGCACTGCACTGAGCAGCACTACACTACCCTACAACTCCCTCTGGGTGTGTGTGTGTGTGTGTGTGTGTGTGTGTGTGTGTGTGTGTGTGTGTGTGTGTGTGTGTGTGTGTGTGTGTGTGTGTGTGTGTGTGTGTGTGTGTGTGTGTGTGTGTGTGTGTGTGTGTGTGTGTGTGTGTGTGTGTGTGTGTGTGTGCCACTTTGGTCCCCAGTTCCGGTTATGTTTGCAGGCCTCTTAACAAAACAAGATGGCACTTTTTGGCTCTACTTTGGTGCTCAAAGGCATCTAGTTGTAGCCTGGGCATATAGCCGACTGTTGACTCAGTCAATCAGTCTGGCAAAAGCAATGAGGAATCCGTCTCTGTGGACAATGGGAGATGGTCTGATCTTACTCTATCATTTAAATTAATTGAAGTTCCAAACTCAAATTAAAACCCATATTGTGCTTCATTAGCATGCCTGTTACGTTATAGCGTCGCAAAAGCATACAAATAACAAAACGAAAGTGTGAATATAGTTACCTTAACCAATCAGTAACGGAGCTTGCGGGTGAGTTCTACGTCACCACTCTCAACTGTTTGCTGATTGGCGAAACACTGAGAGAACCGAGCTCAAGGCTTTTGCCAGACGATGTGCGGAGCCAAAATCTGTGGGTGGAGTACAGAGGATGGCGTCGCGAAGCTAATCTAGTTGGCTCTTTTTTGGTAATAATTCCAACGACTGAGAAGGACTTCCTTTTTCCAGCCATTATTCGCACGCTTGCTGCCCAGTGCTCGTACAGACTCATACAGACTGAATAGGCTGTGTGCGCCCTCTCGACAGCATACGACCAGAAATAAATCATGGGAGTAAGAAAATAAAATAGCTTGGCCCACACATAGTTTTAAAATTATTTCTGCACATGATACATCATACATTCATAAAATGTCTATATTAAGAGGTGAAATTATATTAAAATGTATATTAGCTAGCCTGGCCAGCCAAACCCCTACAGCAAAGCTGTAAAATTCAATTTGCGGCCTCTAGGGGCGTCTAGATTTCTAGGTTATATATTAGCTGTAATAATGAAAATATTTTTTTTATCACCATATAAATGATAGAGGAGGAAGGTCGCGATAGACACGTTTCTATCGTCCTCACGATATGTATCGTCATATCGCCCAGCCCTAATTGAGAGCACGGCCATCTTTGCTGCGTTGATACTAAGGCCCTGTGGGTTCTCTTTTTCTCTGTCTTGTCCCTCCGCACCCTGGTCTAGACATAATTAGTTTCTCTATCACCAGCTTGTCTCTTTTGTTCTCTCTTTCAATCTATTCTTTTTCTATCTCTCATTCTCTCTTTCTCACTTTCTCTCCCTCCCTCTTTCCTTGCCTCTGATTGTGCCTCTGATTATCCTGAAGTACAAAGCTGTTCATACCTTTTCACTCCATTGCAGACAATTAACTTCAGAAAACCCCTTGACTACTTCAAAGGGCAAGCCTGCAAGTGGCAACAGGTGTTTCTAGCATTGTTGTTATTTTTTCTATTTCTTTTTTGGAAAAAACAAGAGCAAAGCCGAGTACTGAAATATGGGCTTGCTGCATGGCTGCCTAATAAGGATGTAAATGAAGGAATGCTCTCCACACCTTGTCCTCCCGCGGTGAACAGCGGGAGTTCGTCTGTAGTTAGCAGAAGCAGCACACAGTCACGTAGCGTAGCGTAGCCTTGCCTAGTCGAGTCAAGGCAGTACGTGCGGACGTAGCAGGATCTGCATGCACAACATGCACACGCCAATTCCAAGTGCTTCTTACAAATGAGCAGATTTTTATTTAAAAATAAAAAATAAGAAGAGAGATCGGAGGATAAAAAGAAGATAAAAGTGCCTGATCATGCAGGGCATGATGGGAAGGAGGGAACCGGCGGGAAGAAGTGTGTAGAGGATAGAAGGAGAGGACTATGAGGGCTCTCTCACTCTAGGACACACACACACACACACACACACACTCAAACTCTCTCACACATACTGACACATACACACACTTTCTTCCCCTCTCTCTCACAGATACACACACACACACACACACACACACACACACACACACACACACACACACAGTGGGATATGCTAATGCCTGTGGCTATGCGGTGTCCGTAATCAGAGACCCACTGCGCCCCACCAGCCAGAGCTCATCAGAAGCACCAGTACGCCATCGAGAAAAAAAAAGAAGAAACCCCAGTAGCTATTCTGACACACACAGCACACACACACACACACACACACACACACACACACACACACACACACACACACACACACACACACACACACACACACGTATACACACACACACACACACACACACGTATACACATGTACACACACGTACACAGACGCACATATACTGCAGAGTGCGCCATCACTGTCCAGCAGAGACGCGGAGAGTAGTGTTGGAGGGGGTCGAGAATGAGTGGGCTAACTTTTTCCAATTAATGTACTCCGTGGAGCCACTGTGTAGTTAGTCACACCTCTGTGTCGTGCTCCCCGCACGCATTCACTCACTCACTCACTCCCTCTCTCCATCCCTCTCTTCCCCTCTCTCCATCCCTCTCTCCATCCCTCTCTCTCCCTCTCTCCATCCCTCTCTCTCCCTCTCTCCCTCGCTCAATAACTGATTTTCAGACGAGCGGTTGATCATCAGTGTTAAGTGTTGGTTTCTGAGCTTGGTGGCAATTAGAAGCTCAATGTTCCTGCATCTGCCCCCTGCCTCTGCATCTGCCCCCTGCCTCTGCATCTGCCCCCTGCCTCTGCATCTGCCCCCTGCCTCTGCATCTTAAGCGACTCCAACTTCCCACAGTAATGAGCAGAGTGGGCCGCCATTTACCGTATGATGTGAGCTCACATTGTTGTCTGGAGAACTCTGTGTGTGTGTTTGTGTGTGTGTGTGCGCGCACACACCTGTCTGTCCGTCCGTGTGCATCCGTCCGTCCATGCAAGTGGATGTGCGAGTGTGTGTATGTGTGAATGTGTGTGTGCATGCAAGCGTGTGTGTCCGTGTGTGCGTGCGTGTACATCTACATGTTTGCATGTCGGAGAAGAAAAATACAGGAAACTGATTAACGACAACTATTGTTCAGCAGCATCTTCAAGTGTGTGCTGAGAATCACAGTTGCATTTAAAAGCATTCTCAAGGCTCAAAGAAAGCAAAAAGATGGAGTGGTGGAAATGAGTGACTGAAAAAATGATCAGGGACTCAAAGTGCAAAAGTACTTTTGGTACCAAAGTGCCACGCATCAGTCACAGCAAATTTCTACCCTATTTTATATTTTCTATCCTTTTTAGTCCATTGGGCGGTCCAGCTCAGAGGTAATCTCCGATGTGTTTTTCTGCTTTTAAAAAGTGTTTTGCTCTGAGCACAATTTAGTCGTAGCAGGAAATGCATTTTGAAATATGCATATGAAATTTGGTTTGCATTTGCCATATGTGCGTCAGGGAGCTAGATGCATTAGCACCTAAGTGTGAACAGGCATCGTCTGGCGCATGTTATATTTTCAGTCTGCTTCCGTTTTTTATTGATGCATCCACAGCTGCCATTTGAAATTGTCCCACACGCCAAATAGTACATCACCTACTCTATAATATATATTTTATGGAGCGGCTTTCATAAAGGCTTTCTGTTATATTATATTATATTATATTATATTATATTATATTATATTATATTATATTATATTATATTATATTATATTATATTCGCTTGAATGAGGTGTCCTTGAAACTTGACCAAGAAACCCAGCAATAGAAAAATATACACGATGAATAATGGCATAATGATAAGTGTTCTTTTCTCCTGAAGGTACCCTAACTTTGTGTGCTTATGTTTTGCTTTTTTCTCAAACCCAAGCAAGCAAGTTCTGGAACTGTAAACAAGTTTGCCAACCACAGGCCTGCGTCAACTCCTCTGCTTAAAGAAGCACTCATAGGCACTCACAGGCATAGGCATAGCCCACTGCGATTGTGGTTGGGGTTCACAACTTGTGCTAAAATTTTGCCAAGTGCTAAGATTTTGTTCAGTATATGTTCATTTGCAACAAAATGCATGCTGTGTCTACCCTTATTGAAAGTGATCAACAGTTGTTATTTAAAGTGTATCTGCCTTGGTTTGTGGTTCCGTATAAACCCAGCATGTTTTTGCATATAGCTCTCCTGCAGTAATGTATATCGAATACAATGTTCCTCTAACGTCTACAAATATGCAGTAGACATGAATATTCATGTAGCTAATTGGTAAACTGCAACGATGTTGAGCAGTGGCGGAACAATTGCACACAGGGTCTCTGGGCAAGACACTTATAGGGCCCCCGATACAGCTTGCCAAGCTCACAATAGGGCCCCCACAACCAATATGGGAGGGCCCTGGGCTCAGGGGCAAGTGCCCTGCTCGCCCTCCCTATAGCTCCGCCCCTGGTGTTGAGCCTGTTGAGTCCGTTTGCATAATTGGTGGTTTCACAGGTGAAAACAAACTCAGCAGCAGGCTTATTATACTCTATGTTGAAGTTCTGCAGGAAACATTACATTGTTAAAAGCTAACAGCAAAAAAAAACATGGTGTTAAATTAAATATACATTTCACTAATTGGCTGTAGCGTTGGCTGTAGCATTGAGCCAGTATGGGATGTGTGTCTTGAAAATCGCTGTTGTTTGTTTTTTCCCGCATGAAATCTTAATCAAGCTTAATCAAGGTGCTGAGTCTTAGGGCAGCAGGGGTGCAGGACAGGTAGCTTTGGGGCGAGAGGGGTTATAGATGGATGGATGGATGGATGGATGGATGGATGGATGGATGGATGGATGGATGGATGGATGGAACCGAACCGAACCGAACCGAACCGAACCGGTGGCAACGCTAGTTGCAATACAATTTCCCATTGCGCTACCAGCGATCTAAATTAACTTTTTTCATCACCAGCCGAAATGGATAGTAGATGCTAATCTTACTAGCCAAACACACACTCATTAATGGGTCGAAGTGGCTAGTAAGTTGGTCTTCTCAAACTGAAATTTCACCAGCATTTGTTGGCTGGTGTTAATTTAGAGCCCTGTGCGCTACTAACCTACTAAGAACTGGTTAGCAACGATGCTCTTTACTGTAGAAACAGGGTCAGGGTCTACAATAGGTGCTTTACGAGAAGGCGTTGGGGGAGTACTGGAACATCATTGGCTAGCCCTGTGTTGGTGCCAGGCAGGTGGCTTGCTGGGGAAAGGCTCTGCCGTGTGTGTGTGTGTGTGTGTGTGTGTGTGTGTGTGTGTGTGTGTGTGTGTGTGTGTGTGTGTGTGTGTGTGTGTGTGTGTGTGTGTGTGTGTGTGTGTGTGCGTGTGCGTGTGCGTGTGCGTGTGCGTGTGCGTGTGTGTGTGTGTGTGTGGAAGCTGAGTGGCGCTGGCTGATGACTGGTTGCCATGATGAGATTGCCTGTGGCAACAGTGCCTGGCTGGTTCCCTCACGGTCCAGGGGAAAAGCAGGTTGCGTCTCTCCCCTCATCTCTTCTCCTCTCCTCTCCCTCTCTGCCCCTCTCCCTCTACTCTTCTCCTCTCCGTGCCTTTTCCCACCCTCCCTCCCAATCTCTCCTCCCCCAAGAGACAGACCTCCACACACACACACACACACACACGCGCACACACACGCGCACACACACACACACACACACACACACACACACACACACACACACACACACACACACACACACACACATACATACAGACAGGCACACGTGCACACAGACAGACACACATGTACATGTACACGCACGCACACACACACACATGTGCGGCCACCTGCTGAGCGTGTGTCTCCTTCCCTCTTCCCTCTCCCTCCTCACAGTTGGCCTAGATGCAAAGCACTCTTTTTGTCTCCTACATGTGATGTAGTCTGTTCTCCGCTGTTCTGCTGTCCTCTCCACTTTAGTGGCCTGTTTCTCCAGGCCATGGCCTGCTTCCCTGGGCTTACCACAGGGCCAGGGTTGCCAGATGAGACTGATCATTTCCAGACCAAAAAATGCTCAAAACCTGCCTGGAAGCACTAAATCCCACCCATTTTCTATTGATCTCTATGGCCAAAAATTGGGCGGGTTTACTTGCAGTCGGCCTTCCTAAGCAGCCCAATCTGGACAGGGCCCTACAGGAGAGACTCCGATGTACCTTGGAAAAATTAGCAGCGCCACAGCATTCCGTGCGCATTTCAGGATTTGTGATATTACAATCTCTTCTCCCTTTGTGATATTTCAACTTCCTCTGTTCTTGTGTCTCTGTGCAGACTCTCTACTTTTTGTTTGATGTTAATTATAGCAGACTGCTAAGATACTCCACTGGCATTGTAATGCTTAATATCACACAACTTGCCATTTTTTGTGTTCTTTCTTTTTCTGTTTTTTTTCTTTTTTCTCTTTTTTTCCGAAGATGTCTTTTGATATTAGAGTCTCTTTAATCATGGTAGTAGACATCAGAGATGGTCGCACTGGTCTTAGCCCTCTGGCAATACCTCTCCTGCTCAGGGTGCGTGTGTCTGTGTGTGTCTGTGTGTGTTTGCGTGCGTGCGTGCAACTTGGTTGTGTTGGATTCGATGTGTGTGAGTGCTTACATGCGTACGTGTGTGTGTTAGGGGGCACCTAAGCCTTGTTCAATCAGAAATGTGTTCATGTGTCTGTGTGTTTGCATTGCAAAGCCACCTGAGCCGTGTTGAGGTTGAGGCAGAAGAGTGTGTGTGTGCGTGTGTTTATTTGTGTATCTGTGTATTCGTGTATCCGCAGCCGCAGGGGTCAGGTGTTGACTGTTCTTAATGAGGTTCTCCCGTAGTTCTGACAAGGTGTCTTCCTCTCCCGGCCTGACACACACCACCCCACTACACTACCGCCACCCCACGCTGCTACTGCTACCGCCACCGTTTGTACGCTGACAGAAATGACGTTCCCAAAGCTGGTGCTGCCAGCCCCGCGGTCGCCTCTTATTTTGCACCTGCCACTCACCTGTCCCCTCCTGTGATCATCTGCCCCACCGTCCGTCTGTGCCTGTGTGTGTGTGTGCGTGCGTGCGGGTGGGTGTGTCTGTCTGTCTGTCTCTGTCTGTCTGTCTGTCTCTGTCTGTCTGTGTGTGTGTGTGTATCTGTATGTGTGTGTGTATCTGTCTGTGTCTGTCTGTCTGTGTGTGTGTGTGCGCGCGTGTGTGTGCATGCGTGTGTGTGCGCGCGTGTGCGCGCGTGCGTGTGTGTGTGTGTGTGTGTGTGTGTGTGTGTGTGTGTGTGTGTTGCGTTTGTCCATATGTGTGTCTCTGTTTCTGTGTCTGACTGTCTGTTTGTGTTAAATTCACTGTATGCATATCATAAGACAGCGTGTTTCCTGCAGTTGCGTTAGTCCTCTGTTCAGTTGAGTGTGCATGTTTGTGTTCAGGTCAGGTCCTCAATTTGCATATAATCGTGTGTCCTTGTGTACGTGCTTGTGTCTGTTCATTCCTTTCTGAATTTCTGTCTGTCTGTCTATGTTACAATGACTGCATGCATAACACAGGGTGGGTTTGGATTATTTCTTGCAGTTGTGTTCGCTGGTCTTCTTTGCTATGGACTTGTATGTCTGTTCTGGTCATGTCCGCAATTTGCATATGATTGTGTGTGTGTGTGACCAGTTTGCGTGTGTGTGTGTGTGCGTGTGTGTGTCTGTGTGTGCGTTCCCTGACCCGTCCCTTTCTTCTCTGTGTGTGCACATTCCGGTAGCCAATTTGTCATCTGTATTTTCTCTCTAATATGTGCAGGGGAGTTTCACAGTAGACGTTCCCCCCACTGAGTAATTACTCTGAAATTCTTTGGACTTTAATCTGCAACTTTATAATGAAATAAGCAAGAGAGTGAACATTTTCTTTACCCAGCCGAGGAGTTAAGAGTAAAGAGTAGTGAAACCCAAAACTTAAACTTCTTCTTTTTCAACTTCTTCTTCTTCTTCTTCTTTTTCTTCAACTTCAACTTCAAATTCTTCCTCTTTTTCTTCACCTCCTTCAACTTCTTCCTCAACTTCTTCTTCTTCTTCTTCTTCTTCAACTTCTTCTTCAACTTCTTCTTCAACTTCTTCTTCTTCTTCTTCTTCTTCTTCTTCTTCTTCTTCTTCTTCTTCTTCTTCTTCTTCAATTTCTTCAACTTCTTCTTCTCCTACTTCTTCAGACAGAAAGCCACCAGGACTTTTTCACTTTTTGCTATTATTGGCCAACAGTAATTAACAAAACAGCGACTTGGCACCGCTGTCAACATTAGGCGGGTCTGCCAAAGCCATTTCCTCAGCAAATAATAAGCGTGAGGCGCTGGCACGGAGACACAAGGAACACAACCAGGGAAGCCGACAGATGGGTGGTGGTGGGGGGGCAAAGGGGTCAGTTGTTCTTCACCCAGAGGGTAGTGGTTACAAATGATGTTTTACATTGGGGACCCTTTCAGAAAACTTTGTCTTGGCCCCGGGCAAAAGCTGTCAGCGGCCATGCACACAAACACTACAGCACGGGATTGACAAACAAGGCGCATAGACGTAGACAAAGAAGGTTGTCTTTGTGTTATTGCGTGAGCGTGCGTGCGTGCGTGCGTGTGCGTGCGTGCGTGTGTGTGTCTTGCTCAGCTTGCTTGCTAGCGAGTGGTATTTAAGAGGTAACGTTACATAGTTAACATAAACAAGTGTATTTATGTGTTGCTTTGCACAGCATGTTGATATCCAGCATGACTGATGTGTCAATGACATACTGTACACACACCACCAGCCATTGAGTTGCATTGTTCTTGTTTTGGAAGTAAAATGAATTGCATTGATTTTCACCTCTTATTTAACTTATTTCTTATTTTAACTGTGTGATTATTTAACGTCAATACTGTTTTTTACAATTATGCTTCTAAAGTACTAAAGTAAGCCAATTATTTTTTCTTTTCATTCACATTGTGTAGCAACAGCTGCTGAAACAGCTGCTCTCCTAAAGCCTATAATGGGGACTTGTCCATTTCTATTTGCAGATATGTACAGGTACATCTAAAGCTTTTCATGTGTGCGGCGCCTTCTAACAGTAATGTTCCTGAACATAAAGGAACTTCCTTTTTACATTGATGAGAAGTCGGCCACTTTGGCATTCATAGCAGGGTCTCCACATGTTGTTGTTCTGGAGATTGCTGTACGTTTCGCTCTTTCACTCCACTCGCTGTACGTTTCGCTCTTTCTCGCTCTCTTTCACCTTGAAACAAAATGAGTGCTTTAGAAAAAGAAAAGAAAGGCTGCTGTGTGTGAAAGGCTGCTGTATGTGTATGGCGAAGGCTTACAAGGTCTTCTCGGGGCCTAACTGTTAGGGATGAGAAAAGGCCCTCGCTTAAGTTTGTGCAACTTCTTTTGATGAGTCAGGAAAGATGCCGCCGGGGAAGAGTGCGTGCGTGCGTGCGTGTGTGCGTGCATGTGTGTGTGTGTGTG
>NC_085868.1:30819094-30824094 GCF_034702125.1 Engraulis encrasicolus
TGTGTGCTCAATTCTCATGATTCCCATATGATCCAATTCAAATTTTAACTTGGGCTACAAGTTTGACATGCTAGCTTTGCCATGTTTTAATCTGCATTCACACCTCTAAGTACCGTCTTCTTATAAGTGCTGAACGATTGCTAAACAATAATGGCTGGTTGAATGCATGTTGTTAATGGGCCATTAGGCTACATCTCTGGTTGGAATAGCCTTTTACTAGTCACTGACTGGGGGAAAGAACAACTTCAGCTTGACATCAGGTCTAACTGGGGCAATTTTAATGTAAAAAATAAGGATAAATATTCGAATATATTCGAATATCGTTTTTAATTTAGAAACAAACTTCGACTATGATTTTGGGGCACAAGTCAAAGCCCTATGGCACAGCCTACTTAGAATAGCTAGGCAAACACAAGACGCCACAGAGCCGCAAAGCACTTTTTTGACATGCGGGCAGAGTGGGCATTCCATGAGTAGGGCAAAGCACTCTGCGATGCAGTCATCCGCCGTAACCTGCCTTGCTGCCATGCTGCTGGTGCCACATTGCAGGGAGTGCAGGGAGAGCTAGCGTTTCATGACAAGAGTGTACTGTAGCAATATCTAAGGCAGCGATCACTCACAAAACTGCTCTCCCTCGCCTGCCATAGCACAGCCAACTTCGAGCAGCCAGGCAAGATATCACAGACCCGCTCACACACACACACACACACACACACACACACACACACACACACACACACACACACACACACACACACACACACACACACACACACACACACACACACACACACACACACACACACACCATTTTGAAACTAAGCACCTGAGGGTTTTTTCTCAGACATGGAGAGTAGGCATTTCATGAGAAGAGTGAAGTACTGTGTATTACAGTCACCTGCCATGCCACCACCATGCCGACAGTACCATGCGGCTTTAATGCCGATCACTAACGAAGCTGCTCTCCTCTCCTCTCCTGTCCCCTGCCATGCCACAGCTCGTCGTCCGCGTGTCACATCGGCAGGGGCTGAAAAGACACAGCGAGGGCCGTGATTAAAACATGCAGAGCGAAAATATGCACCAAGTTATCACTTCAATGTAGAGACATCAGACACTGCCGTGTAAGTGACGGAAATCTTCCTCAGTAGAGAGAGTGAGAGAATTGTGGGAAATGAGTCAATTAGACATAAAGGTGTGTGTGCGTGTGTGTGTGTGTGTGTGTGTGTGTGTGTGTGTGCGTGTGTGTGTGTGTGAGGGGGGGGTGGGGGGTAGCTTCGTAACCGGATGGAGGTCTTTTCTCGACAATCAAACCACGGACGCCTGCTATTTCTGTGAGCATTGGTTTTCTGTTTTTCTTTCTTCCTGTCTCTCTTTCATTCAGTTTCCTGTGTGAAACCACAAGTGATCTCTTGTAAGCTCGCCCACGCAAACACTCAGCACGCTGCCTTGCTAGCTAAACAGCTTGTCCTGTTTTGTGCCGGTAATGTGACGCCTGATACCAAGAAACCGCACAGAGGGAAAAAAGTAGAGCAAGCAAACAACAGCATGGCATGGGAAGAGCAAGGAGGACAGTACTCTGTGTGCGTGCGTGCGTGTGTGTGTATGAGTGTGAGTGTGTGGGTATGAGTGTTTGTGTGTGTCACTGTCGAGAACTACTGGTGACTGCCATTGTCTCTGGCAGCTCCAGAGACCCCCAGGACAATAAAAATCACCCCTCAATCTGGAAGCCACCAGCGTGCCATGCTCAGCCAAGCCACATACAGCAGTCTGAACACTGAAACATGGGGAGAGAGAGAGAGAGAGAGAGAGAGAGAGAGAGAGAGAGAGAGAGAGAGAGAGAGAGAGAGAGAGAGAGAGAGAGAGAGAGAGAGAGAGAGAGAGAGAGAGAGAGAGAGAGATTGAGAGAGGAGGAAGCAAAGGCAGGAGAGAAGGGGCTGATGGGATGTTGGAAGAAGCTGTTGAGGAAAGGAGAGATAGAAAAGAGGGAGTTAAAAAAGAGAGTAAATGCAAAAAAAGAATGGTGGGATGATGGAATTGAAGAGGCTGTGGAAAAGATGGAGAAAATGTGGAGTGGGGAACAAAGAGACAGCTAGCCAGGCCTTGCCCTCCTTGTGACCCAACACATTTGGCATTGCTTCTAGTCAGGTCAAGAGCAATACAAATATTGTTTCTGAGCTCCAGAAAAATCGGGAACTCCTCCCACTTTGTCAGGAAGGAAACAGCCAGTAGCAGACCAAGGGAGGCAGGTCAACCATGCCGTTTGGGAAATGTTAATTGTTATGCTCTTGGTCAGACCAAGTCTCAAAGAGATTTGAATGCCGATGATAATCAGGCTAAGAGACAACAAGAGGAGGTGTGCAAACGAGTGAATTAAAGAACCAAAGATGCTGTAGCAGAGATGGGAAAATATATAGTTTGGGAGAGGAGGGAGTGAAAGAGGCAAAGAAGCATTAGTGATAGTGACATGGAAAAGGCGATAGAAGAAATTGAGAGAAACCACAGATTGGAAAAGGGTGCAGAAATGAGAGAAGGCAAGGGGAAGCATGGAGAGAGATTGGGTAGTGATGTTAGAAGTGAGTCTAAAGCAGAAAATGAGAGAGAGATTGAGGGAACATGAGTAGAGGAGAGGGTGTGGAGGAGAGAGAGAGAGAGAGAAAAAGAGAACGTGGGCAGCATGAGAATAGGATGGCGGAAGAGAGGAAGACGGCACACATTATCGTACACAAACCAAATGGTTGTTAAAGGCAACTGAATGAAAGCTCTGAAATGATCGTACATCCTGTTTTTTTTATCATACAGAGGACAGAAATATGGTACAAATACAATAATTATCACACATCTGGCAACACTGGTGAGAGGAGAGGATGGTAGAAGATGCCCCAGAAGAGAGAGTGTGATGAAGGGAACCAGAAGAGGAGATGGTGGAAGAAGAGATGCCGATAGAAAAGAGGGGGGAGGTGAAGAAGTAGGGGAGCAAGAAGAGGGAATTGTGGAAGAGAGAGGAGCATGAATTGGGTGGGTGGGGGTGGGGGGTGGAAGAAGAGAGAACGATTGAGGATTGGTGGAAGGAGAGGGAATGAGGGAGGAATATGAGTGGATGAGAAAGTGAGGGAAGGAGGAAGATGAGAGGGTAGTGGGAGAGTAGATGCCGACGAAAAAGCGGGGGAGAGTCGGATACGAGAGAGGGATGATGAGAGATGGAGGGAGGAAGAAGAGGAGGACGTGATGGAGGGAGATAAGAGAGTAGGGCTGTGGCTCTGTGGAGCAGGAGAAGAGGAGAGTTTGATAGAGAAGGAGAGATGGGGAGAGGAAGAGAAGAGGCTGATGAGAGAGAGAGAGAGGCAGCGAGGGAGAGAGCCAAGCTGTGCCTCTGTCTGTAGCTGTGTGGAGCAAAAGAATAGGAGAGGTGGACGAGAGAGGGGGTGAGAGAAAGCTGCGCAGAAGAAGAAGAGAGGGAGATAGAGGGCAGAGCAGTGGTGAAATGATATGTGTGGAGAGGAGGGGAGGTTGAAAGAAGAGAGAGAGAGAGAGAGAGAGAGAGAGAGAGAGAGAGAGAGAGAGAGCAGTGCAAAAGAAGAAGAGAGGGAGATGGAGGGTAGAGCAGTGGTGACATGATATGTGTGGAGCAAGAGAAGAGGGGAGGATGAAAGAAGCAAGAGGGAGAGAGAAAGAAAGAGAGAGAGGGGGAGGGAGGGAAGGAGGGAGAGAGAGAGAACGGGCCGTGCTTCTGTGTATGTGGCTGCGTGGGCCCTCTGATTGATGGGCTCAATGAGTGCCTGAGCCCCCATCAAGAGCTGCAGGGAACCTCTCCACTGCACTCCAGCTCACCCTATACTCTCGACTTCTCCACAGCTCCCACCCAGATGAGGTTGTTGCCCTTCACATCACGCTCTCTATCTATCTATCGTTCCCTTATCAATCTCCCTTTCTCTCTCCCTCTCTCCTTTCTATGCTGGTCCATTCTGTGTTTCCCTCTTTCTCCATCTTCCTTTTTTTCTCTTTCTTTCCATTTCTTGCTCTCTCTCTCTCTCTCTCTCTCTCTCTCTCTCTCTCTCTCTCTCTCTCTCTCTCTCTCTCTCTCTCTCTCTCTCTCTCTCTCTCTCTCTGACTCAGCCTCTCTATCTCCTCCGTCTCTATCTCTCTTTATGCATCTTCTTTCCATTCCCCTCCAGTAACTCCATCACCACCACTGTCGCCACAGCTGCCACCATATCTGCTGCCTCTGCATAGACACACTGTATGCTCCCTTGTGAGTGACACGTGTTCTCCATGGTTGTCTGTCCTTCTCGTTGTCAATACCAGGTTTTATTTGCTGTGGTCTTCCACCGGACTATTTCCACAGACACTGTATACTGAGATCCTTAACAAATGCAGTTCTGTATGTGTACATTGCCTACAACTTATGGATTTTTTTTTCAGCAGGCAGGTGTGTTGGAGATGACCCATAGGTTGCTGATTAGAGAAAAAAAAAACGTTCAATCTCCTTCACACTGACCATGGATACAGTTAAAGGGACACTGTGTGAGATTTTTAGTTGTTTATTTCCAGAATTCATGCTGCCCATTCACTAATGTTACCTTTTTCATGAATACTTACCACCACCATCAAATTCTAAGTATTCATTATGACTGGAAAAATGGCACTTTTCATACATGAAAAGGGGGATCTTCTCCTTGGTCCGCCATTTTGAATTTCCAGAAATAGCCATTTTTAGCTGCAAAAATGACTGTACTTGGACCATACTAGAAAATATTTGTTTATTACTTAGTGAACTTTCATGTAAAGATCAAATTTGACAATAGGCAGCCCAGTTTCAATGAGCAGCATAGTTGCAGTACCTTTTTTGACCATTTCCAGCACAGTGTCCCTTTAACTCTAAATGATCAGTGTGTGGGAGTTTTACAGTTACAGTTTTGTTTTCTATAGGTATTGATAGTGTGGGAGGCGAATTTCTACTAAGCAAGGCAGCATTTCTGTATGTCCCAGGGTTAGTGCACCCA
>NC_085868.1:30836594-30839094 GCF_034702125.1 Engraulis encrasicolus
CACACCAGTGATCAATACCCCTCCTACAAGACTGACAAGAGAGGAGAGGAAGGATGGAGGGAGAGAGAGAAGGGGTTGAGGGGAGAAAAAGGAGGAGAAGAAGAGGGCTGAGACCAGACAAAGGGTGCCGACTGGCATGAGAGGAGAGGATGGATGGAAGGAGGGATCACCCCCCAAAAAAGGAGAGGATGGATGGAAGGAGGGAGGTAAAGAGGTGAGGGGGTGGAGAGTCGGAGGAGAGGAACAAGTCCAGAGAGAGGGAGCAGACTGACAGGAAAGGAGGAAGGCAGAGAAGGAGGATGAGGAGAGGAGGAGAAAGGAAACAAGAAAAAGAGCAGAAAGGATTCACTCAAAAATGAGAATTGAATATTCAGTGCTAGATTAATAGACTAAATCAAGCACGGAGAAAAGGCTATAGTGGCAAAGCAAATTAATGTGTAATCATTTTTTTATTCATTTATTTATTCACTTATTTATTTATTTCGGCAAAGGGAAGGCAGCAAAGAAAATCTCTGTGAAAACATTACCCGACCAACACAACGCATCAAATATAAAGATCTTCCAATTTGCCACGGAACAAATAGACTGCCTCTAGCCGCAAACTTTCCACCACCTCACACCAGTCTCATTCTAATTAGGAAGAAGTAATTAAAGCCATGGCCCTGCCACTTTGTCGCTAGCAAACACACAGGAACATTGGCACGTGCCGTCGACCCCACCACAACTGTCACTAAACTCTCTGGCTTCCCATAGCTGAGGTCAAACTAATTCCACACACACACACACACACACACACACACACACACACACACACACACACACACACACACACACACACACAGACTGGTGGACAGAATGGTGATTGCAGGGGCAAGAAGGGATGTGAGGGTGTTTGTGTATAGTGCATAGCCTAATGTCTCCTATTTTTTCTCTCCGATGCTGTTCATTAGTATTTGGTTTGTGTGTGTGTGTGTGAGAGAGAGAGAGAGAGAGAGAGAGAGAGAGAGAGAGAGAGAGAGAGAGAGAGAGAGAGAGAGAGAGAATACGGATGTTGGGGCGGAGAGGAGAGCGACTGCATACATCTGTGTGTGTGTGTGTGGGTTTACAAAGGCACTCAGCGGAAGAGCAAAGTCCCATGGCCTTCTATCATCTCTGCACGGACTTTGTTCAGGCTCTTTCATGTATCTTTTTCTTGTCAATCAAACAGCTGTCTCAGAGAGAGAGGTTGAGAGGGAGAGAGAATGGGCATAAAAAATCTTTCTCCCTTGTATTGTATGATCAGGAGGGGGGGGGAGTGTGTGTGTGGGGTTGGGGGACAAAAGGCCTCCCAAACGCACGTCATGTTGCCATGTAACCAAGAAACGACACGTCACTGCAATGAGCACTGACGAATGATTGAGGGAGAGAGACAGAGACAGAGAGAGAGAGGGATGGACGGACGGACGGACATAGAATGGTGAACTGGAGTGTCTCAAGCCATTCAGGTGCAGGGTGTGACATTGACATGCTCAGCCCATTACCTTGCATGTAACTTCGAGTGTAGCCTTCAGAGCATACTTGTGTCTGTGTGTGCGCGTGTGTCTTTGTCTGTGTCTGTGTGTGTGTGTGTGTGTGTGTGTGTCTGTGTCTGTGTCTGTGTCTGTGTGTGTGTGTGTGTGTGTGTGTGTGTGTGTGTGTGTGTCTGTGTCTGTGTCTGTGTCTGTGTGTGTGTGTGTGTGTGTGTGTGTGTGAGGGCCATCTGCACAGCCTATCAGCGCCAGGGTCACGTCTCTGCTGCGACACGCGGCTGATGGAGGGTCCGATTGCAGGGCCAACCTGCCTGATTAACTCGCCATCAGTGCTAATCACTCATTCCCCACCCCCACACCATCACACTCCAACCCACACACCCTCCCCATCCTCCTCCTCCTCCTCCTCCTCCTCCTCCTCCTCCTCCTCCGTCCACGACTAGACATGGGGAGGAGGAGGAGGGGCCGGAGGTAGAACAGCCTCTGAAATATAGCACAGAAGTGGGCAGAATCGATTGGAGTCTTGCTCTCCAACCTGCAACAAGCGTGTGCGTGCGTGCGTGTGTGCGTGTGTGCGTGTGTGCGTGTGTGCGTGTGTGTGTGTGTGTGTGTGTGTGTGTGTGTGTGTGTGTGTGTGTGTGTGTGTGTGTGTGTGTGTGTGTGTGTGTGTGTGTGTGTGTGTGTGTGTGTGTGTGTGTCCAAGAGAGAGAGAGACAAAGACAGACACAAAGACAGAGAGAAGGGAAAGTGGAATTGAAGGGGTCACTCATACTTACCCAGCAGAGACCAATAGGAGGTGCTGAGACAGTCTCTAATGTCCTTCTCATTCTCTCTCTCTCTCTCTCTCCTTTTTTCTTTCTCTCTGTCCCCTCACAATTTCTCTGTTATCATCCCTTCGACTTCAGCTCTTTTTCTGTTGTTTCTCTCTGTGTCTCTTTCTTTTTTGTCTCGTCTCTGTATCCTCGCGGTCTGGCTGTGTCTTTTTCTCGGAA
>NC_085868.1:30851594-30881594 GCF_034702125.1 Engraulis encrasicolus
AAACTGTTTCATTTATGAAAAAAAATGCAATCTTTTCTATCTCTTCAATGTTTATATGTGTCTTTGTAACGGTATGTAGAAATGTTTGTTGTTAAAATGTCATTTTCCTTTCATTTTGATTTGCTTCATGTTCTGTGTGTTTGCTTATGTGTGGTTGTGTGCACTCATGTGTATGTGTGCACTGGAGTGTTAAATGTAATTTTTATGAGATTCCTGCATGTCTTAGCCTTGATCATGAGAGAACTTAAACAGAAATAAACGTGAGCGTACTCTTAATATTGTGCATGAAGGAAAGCCTGTTTCCTACAGTGGCTCCATGTGAATGTAACGTTCCTTGGTCCTTATTATTCCTTGGTCCAAAAAACGAATCTTATTTGCTTTCTTACCTCTGATATCACTGCAAAGATTTTACTAATAAAATACAACAAAACAAACAAGACTGTCTGTGGACTTATTTTCCGTTAAAAACAACAACAACTCATGCCAACAACAGTCCTGAAGGCCTCCGTTAGATAAGTGGAAAGTCAGAGCAGAACATTTGAGATATGTTATGGATTGCTCAAACAGCTATTGATGCGAAAACATCCATGAAACACATTTTGATATGTTAGCCAATATACTGTAGATGAAGGCCACATCATCTCTATTGCAATACATGGTAACAATTTTACGTGGATCCAATAATTAGAACAGGTGATTTGAAATGGCTAAGTCTTACTGTTTATGTATAGCGTCTCTTGAGTATCTATAGGCCTAGACTATAGTATGCTAGCTATGCTAAACGTATGTACGTATGTATTACTATTATTATTGTTATTATCTATAGGCCTAGACGCTATGCAAAGCGTATGGACGTATGTATTATTACTATTATTATTGTTATTATTATTATTATATTAGGGGTAGCGGTGGTGGGCAGTTAGTTACATCTGCTTTGCCTCTGCAGACCCAGCAGAGAGTCTTAGAAGAAGCATTAGATAATCAGTTTTCCGCCCGACTAACCTGGTGGGTGGTTGAACACAGCAGCGAGAAGAGGAAATGAGAGAAAAATTGTGTGTGTGTGGGAGGAAAGACGCGCCTCTTACCCCCACAATCCACAATCAAGTTGTTTATTGTGTTATAAATAATAATTACAGTCATCGGGCAAGCAGGTACGTGTTCCAATTAGCTTAATCTATGGGAAATCTGCTGAGCAGCCAGGGGCCCCCAGATCTCTCCGCAGGATCCCTATTCCCCACAATAGCCTCAAAAGTCATTTCGAATGAGATTATTTATGTCTCATCAGATTGGTGTGTGTGTGTGTGAGAGAGAGAGACTGTGTGTGTGTGAGAGAGAGAGAGAGAGAGTGCGTGCGTGTGTGTGTGCGCGCGCGCGCATGTCTGCAGTCTGTGGTTATAGGAGGAAAATTAAGTCTTGATTGGTAGGCCCTTCAGCGGTCCAGAGGATCAGGGGATTTTAATTGCTTTTCTTTGCTGCTCAAATGCAGAGTTGTCAGGGGCTGTTTGGAGTGTGAGTGAGGCTTCATTCCCTTCAATATTAGTACCTGGTCTTAAATTATTTATACACGTATCCTTATTTATTCTATCTATCTATTAGGATTGAAATAATCAACATAATGTATTCTCTTTTATTCTATTATTTACTCTTTTTTTGTGGATGTTTTTTTTTTCTTTGCATACATAGTTGTCAAAGGTGTTCAGCATCACCTTCACTTAACATTTACCTCTGCCTGTCATTTAATCAAGGTCTTTTCATGATGGTGTGATGTGTTCTGCTCTCCTCTCCCCGCTGTGCCTGTTCGGAGGGGGTGGTTAATAACAGGTAAGGTTGCATTGTTCCTGCACTACTCTCCACACCAATCAACTGACTGGCCTCCCACAATGTGATAATGGAACTCTGCCAATAGCTAAATGGAAAGTAATTAACTTGCAGGTAGGCAGGACTGGTAAACTTTTTATATGTACAGTAGTTACAAACGTATGCTATTCATTCTTTGCTAATTTTTTCTCTCCTTTTTCCCTGCTATTTTGTTAAAAGGGAAAGAGGAAATCTCGCTGCTCACTTACACCATGCGCCGTTCCCATGTTTTAATTAGAGCAGAGCGCAATCAACTGCTGCCTCAATCAAGATGATTTCTCACATATGTGTTCTGCCGCGAGACTACATTAATATACAATCAAACGATGCACAAAAACAGGCATAGCAGGGCTTTTAAATTCAGTGCAAATAGGCCAACATCATGCTTGTTGCTGCTGAGTGTGGACTTCTTCTTTGTCTGGGAAGCATTGTAAAAGGTCTGAAATGCCACTTCCTAATTTCCATAGTACGTACATCACATAGCCTACAAGCCGCCCACTTGCAGTTGTGAAGCCATATGGTCTTTTGGAGCAAGATATGTAGACGTTTCCCAGGCATGTATGTACTGTATACTCAGACCATGCTGTCGCTTTTGAAAGCAAGCCTTGTGGGACACTAATGAAGAAAGTGCTGTTCCATCACCCCTAACAGAAATGTCCACAAACCCTCTTCACTCTGTCTGCTATCCAGCAGTTGCCTCATCCCAGGGGAGAGAGTGAGAGAGAGAGAGAGAGAGAGAGAGATTGTGAAATGAAAGTGAAGAAAATGCTTTTGCACTTCAGAGTGTGAGAGAAATAGAGGCAAATCATATATTCCCTGAGAAGGACAGACAGAGAAAGAATAGAAGTGTACTAAAGTAGTACTGAATATACTGTACAACCACTTTACTGTTTCCTCTGTGCCGCTCATTTCTAACTGCAACTTTGTAGTTTCTTTTTTGCGGTCTTTCTCCCAGCAGGCTCTGTTTCCACACTATACTAAGCTTTGAATAAATCTGTGTATATCAAATCACAGGATATCTCCAATGCCTAAATTTCAACAAAAGCACCAAATAAGCAGAGGGCATAGGCTATTACACCGAATTTTGCTATGTTAGCAATAAGTGTTTACATAATTACCTTAATTTCTAAGGTCTGAGGTCACATTTTGCAGTTTGCAAAACATGCTGATTGTATTTTCCGTTGATCAAAAGACAACAGAGCTTGCTAATGACAAAAGCAAATAGTCAAACCAAAATGACATAAAAGCTCATGTCAAATAGCTGGTGAGATACACTGTAGTTTTATTGTTAAAAAGAAAAACAAAGATCAATGCTAGAGATAATGAGAAAACGGTGTGTGGAAAACTGCACATATCCCCAGCTTTAACACCACCCCCTCTCTCTTTTCTTTTTAATCTTTTTGAGGACACAAAAACACAACAATTTTTACCCTTTATAGGCTTCAAACCTATAATAAGACGTAATAAACAAATCTTGAATCTTGAATCTTGCATTTTCATTGCCCTAAGGGCTGTCTTGCCCTTTGGCGTAGATAGGATTGCAGGAAAGCTGATCCACCGTTTAAAAAACAATTTAACAATATGACATTGCTGAGACAGTAGGCCCCTGGTTGTGTTGTCAGATAATGACTGCTGTCTTCGTGCCTTCTCCATGGGCGTCAGTTGTCAACACAGCAGGTGGACAGCGTTGGCCCAAGAAGGCCCAAGTCAACTACGGCAGCCTGAGGGCAGAATAGCCACATTCGCGTCGCTCACTGGGACATCATTTACGCAGACATGGTCGGTGCAGATGTTATTTCAGTACCAAGTCTGGAAACTGCTGCCCATTCAGGGCTCTGCTTTGTCATGTGGACTTGGACTATCTGAAGACCCAGGATGCTACATTGTACAGACCAAGCCTGCATGTACAGTACTTTATAAACAAAGGCAAGGCAAGGCAATTTCATTTGTGTAGCGCATTTCAGACACAGGTGCAACACAATGTGCTTCACAAAAAACAAATGCAAAAAGAAAGGAAACAAGAAAGAAAGAAAGAAAGAAATTAGAGTCAAAGAAAATGTTAAACATTAACAAAGACTTAAGAACAAAGACATTCTATTCTCTATTCTGCAATTCTCTCTTTTTTGATTATGCATGTGAATATTACCTTCTGATATATTCAAACTGCATGCTGTGGCACACAAAGGGATGTTAAATGTGAATAATTAGCCGACACACACTGTTTGCAATAAGTGTGTTGCTTGCTGATGGCAACTTGATATACGTAGATTATCTGCAATAGTGTCATCATTTGTGTGAAAGTGAACATATTGCAATACATTTCCTGTGATATCACAGATGAATAGAGAGCCTCATGAGCTATGAACAACATGACAGAACTGGATTCATCCAGAAAGAGAGAAAAAAAGTAGGGGGAAAAAACCCTCCACAACTTCTGAGTCTACATTCGGAGATGAGGGAGGAAGGAAGAAAAATGTACATTGAGCTGCTTTCTTGGTCCCAACAGTTTGTGTGCGCAGAAGAGTGGAACAGAGGAAATGGCGAGCCAGATTGCTAGCCAGATTGCTGTTCTGCTGGGCTTTAATTGGACAGGGGGGGGAAGGAGAAGAGAAGAAGAGGAGGGAGAAGAGAAGAGCGACGGCAGACAAACTCTTGAGAAGTTGCGTTTGACTACAGGTCAGAGCGTGTTTAATTGTGTAATCACTAAAGAAAGAAAAGGTGTCTCTCGTCTCGCTTACCTTGGTGTTCCTTTCCTTATCCTGTCAAAGCAACGGCCATCTGGAGTCTTAAGACTACCTGCTTCCTCCTGTGAAATTAAAGGTACAGACAGTGGAATGTGTCTGACGTGATGTCTCAACAATAGACTGAGTGGGTGAATCTCATTGGTCATATTGATTGTACAGTACTCCGGCGGGCCGACAAGGGGGATGAAGGAGTCCCTCAGCCCAGGGAGAAAGGCGGCCCAGATTTTGGGTCCTCATTACATTCTATATATATTGAATTGAAAACTTAATTGCAGACTCTGAATGGTCCATATAAAACATTTTTTTTTTAAACGTTAAAAAGAACACATCAGAAACAGGAACAGGACATACAGGAACATCACAAACACCAAGACATTAAGATACATATAGACATTGTTATATTAGTAGGGGGGGGGGTTCAGATGAGTGTCCTGGGCCTGGCAAAAGCTGACTGCAGCCCTGATTGCACTCAACAAGGTCAAGTGACCTTCACACAACAAAGTTATGCGACTGCCAAGACAGTTGACCTTCCACAGACAGACTGCTGTGTCTAAACTTTGAAGTGGGTGATTCACATACAGAACCTGGTGATAAAGTGAACTCAACAGAAAATAACTGTTGCATTTAACCTACAGCATCATGTCGCATGTCTGAACATGTCATCTCAACACCACCCAGGGAATATGTAGTGTGAAGGAAAGTGCCATTCTCTGTCCTGTGAACTGTCTTAACCGCCAGTGATCTGATCCACTGTTAGCTGAAAAAGACAACTTCACCATAATAGCATTGCTATGACTTAGATGATTACGCAGTCTAGATAGTCTTAAATAATTAAGACTAAGATACAGGCAGTAAAAAAATTAAAAATGTGAATAATAATAATGTATATACATACAGTATACAGTAGTATACATACTGCATATAGATTACACTTCAATAATAAACTGTAGTTTAAAATTATAGTAGTATTTGTAGCCTAGTAGCAGTACTAGCAGCACTAGTAGTGGGCAGTAAAAAGATGAAAGTGGTAAATGATTTAGAAGAAAGCAGTAGTAGCAGGCAGTAAAAATCTGGAGAAGATCCTGGCTTCACTGGTCTGGCTGAATCAGATACACGGCAGCAGAGATCCCTCTATGCCCTTTCCCATTTTCCCTTACCCATGTTCTTAAAACAAATCTTATTCTTGTACCGGTACCTAATGGTTCTGAAAAAGACTCTGATGTTCTGCTCCTTTCACTTGGACATACTGTGGTGTGATAGTTGGCTGCCTGCATGAGCACTTTTGATTTAGTCCAGCTCTCTCTTGTTATTTCAAAGCCATCCGCTTGTAGCCCATATTGTAAAGCGAGCTGGAAAAAGAGGTTCCTGCCGTCAGCAGAACAGGTGCTTAACGGCCAAAAGCTGCCCGCTTAAATGCGCCAAGCAGAAGCCAAACGGCCCGTCTCGTTTTGCTGGTCTCCCACAGGGAAGCCGACGAGCGGGGACAAATGGGTCAGGTGTCCCAGGCCCCAGGGAGAGAGGGGGGCCCAAAACTTGGTCCTCATGATATCTTATGTAGGAGGGGATAAAGGGTCCCATCAGATTCATCCTGGGCCCAGCCAAAGAGGTCAGCAGCCCTGCTCCCTCCCTTACATCGGATTCTTGTGAAATCCACTCCTGCTCTCCTTTCTTTTCTTTTCCTTTCCTTTCCTTTCCTCTCCTTTCCTCTCCTCTCCTCTCCTTTCCATCCCTATCCTTTCCTTTCTTTTCCTTTCCTTTCCTTCCCTTTCCTCTCCTTTCCTTTCCTTTCCTCTCCTTCCCTTCCCTTTCCTTTCCTTTCCTTTCCTTTCTTTTCCTCTCCTTTCCTTTCCTTTCCTTTCCTTTCCTTCCCTTTCCTCTCCTTTCCTTTCCTCTCCTCTCCTTTCCTTTCCATCCCTCTCCTCTCCTATCCTTCCCTTTCTTTTCCTTTCCTTCCCTTTCCTCTCCTTTCCTTTCCTTTCCTCTCCTCCCCTTTCCTTTCCATCCCTCTCCTCTCCTCTCCTTTCCTTCCCTTTCCTCTACTCCCCTCTCCTTTCTTTTCCTCCTGTCCTCCACCATCATCATCTGCTCTCGTTCATCCATCCATCCATCCATCCATTTTTTTCAGTCTCCCATCATGCAGCTCATGCAAAGTAGCCATTCATCCTTACCAGCCGTCCCTCTGTCTCATCAGATGTCTTCGGCTCTCATCTTTTCCCCTCCTCCTTCCCTCCACACATTTTCTGTTTCTTCCCCCCTCCTCACCCTCTCCTCTTCTGCCACAGACTCTCTCTCTCTCTCTCTCTCTCTCTCTCTCTCTCTCTCTCTCTCTCTCTCTCTCTCTCTCTCTCTCTCTCTCCCCCTCCCTCCCTCCCACACACACACAGACACGCACAGACTTTTAGGTCTTTTGCGAGCTGACAAGAGTTGCATTGAGTAATTGCGTCGACTACGGGCACACCAGTAAAACCCCTCAGCCGTGCCCTGGCCAGCTGTCTCAGACAGCCCCAAACTTCCTGCCTCCCTCCGAAGAAGAGGACGCCTCCTGTGCTGTGCAAGCCAAACAGACCCCTACCATCGCCATGGTTACGCCCGCCCTGCCATTTATCCTGGGTGCGGGGCGGGCGGGATCGCTGTCGAGCAACAGAGGCGGAGGAGGGGAGGTTCGGTTGTGTTCGCAGGTGCGATAATTACATCAGAACACAGGCAGCCGAGATGGAATGAGAGATAAACCTTTTTTTCCCCTCTTCGCTATCTTCCTGTCCTCCACTGCTTTTCAATTGAGCGGTAAAGGCCTAACAGGAAACACTGTGGAGGGGAATTACTTGTGACAAAAGCGCCTGTCATGGTTGGAGGGGATTAAGTTAGACTACTTTGAGGAGATTTTTTTTTTCACCCCACACTATCTCCTGGACCTGTTTTGTCCAGATCAAAGAACATCCTTCAATGAGGTCTGGAGGACTGGAGAGAGCTGTACTGCTATAGACTTTGTACCTTTCTCCTTTTTTTCATTTTGGTGAGCTATACGCGTGTAGTAGGTCTTTGGGGAAAGTCTCCTTTTAGCCACGAAGACAGTGAAAGGCTGTGCCAGAGTGCAGATAGTGGGTAGCCTATCCGTCTACACGGAGGAGACCTCGTCTGACTTTCTGAGTCGGAGTCTCTGCTCTGTCTCCTTTTTCCATCCCTTCCTTCCCCCCGCCTTTTTTGGGGGAGGTTTTATTTTTCAGCCTTCTTTCCCCCTCTCGTCTTGTTTTGTTTGCCTTTCGATTAGTTTGATGCCCTTGTCCGGGTCGACGAAATACCAGACTGGTGTTGCGCTATGCAGACATCTCTGCATCATCCTACCCCCCTATACCCCTACGGAGTGTTAATGTCTTTCTCTCTTTCACACACACACACACACACACACACACACACACACACACACACACACACACACACACACACACACACACACACACACACACACACACACTCACACACACACACACTCACACACACACACACACACACACACACACACACACACACACACACACACACACACACACACACACACACACACACACACACACACACACACACACACACCTGTTTGTTAGAGAATTCTGATACCTTTACTCTGTTCCTTTTTTTTGTAAAAATATGTTTTGAGCTTGTATGGCTTTATTTAGGACAGGACAGAGAGAGAGTGACAGGAAATGAGTGGGAGAGAGAGGAGGGGAGGAGTCAGCAAAGGAATCGAACCTGGGTCACCAGTGTAATGATAGCCTATAGTCTTAAAGGGTAACGTTTAGGTTACATTTATAACTAAATCTATACTGGATGTTGTCAGAAAAGGTGTTTTGGAACATATTGAGCCACAGTGCCCCCTACTCTTAAGTTACTTTTAACATTGTCCTTTTCATCATCGCGAAATCAAATAAGCTTGAAAAACAACTGGAGTAGATGCAGAACCTTAAGCTAGGTGAATCATAAACACAGCCCAATCCCAAGCAGCCTCGTTAAAATTAGTTTTACAAAGTTTTGACAGATCGATGAAACTTTTTTTTTGGTGTATCAGAAACAAGCCTATTCTGCATGCCTTTTTGTTTCCCCACCGGTCTAGGCAAAACTAATATTTTTAAATTATGTCAATTACATTCTCTGAGAAAAAGAAAAAATATATTATTGCCAGTGTAAAATTCTTCAGCCATTGGACATGAATAAATTATGAATATTATGAATCCTGCTTATTCAAATTTCCAGAGCCAGGCTGCTGAGAACAAAACTAAGAGTTTGCCTGTAGGCATGGATAAAATATCTAGCCACACCAGGCCATGCTTATTTTTTTCAGAGTTGGGATTTGGTATGTATGTGGGGTAGCTAGATTAGACATGCTTTTAGTGGAATGGATTGCATTCAAGGCGAGAGTTTTCATGTTTTCTCTTATGAGGTCCTTTCTTTGCCAGGTGAATGATTTCTCAATGGAAATGTTATATTGGACAGGAATAAATTGATTACTCGATTGCTGCATCTTTTCACATTCAGTATTAAACTATTTGGCTATACACTTTAGAGTGCCCCATAGAAAATGGCATTGAAACGTTGTACTGGTCTGCAGTACTACAGTGCCTGCTGCAAATATTTACGAGGTACAGTAGAAGTAGAGAAGTATTGTCTAGTATTGTCTAGTAGTATGATATTATGCCGTTGCAACTGTGTAATATCACACTAATAGTGTTGTAATTACATCCGTAATAATCATTGACAATCTATATAATATTATTATATATTCTATTATATATCTATTATATATATAAATAAATATTCTATTCTATATATATTCTATTCTGCATATTCTATTTACTCTCAATGGTAACTATACATCTACTTCTACATTACACATCTCTGTGTGCCTCACGTGTAGGCTATACTTTACCCTCTGAGCCTCATTAGTTGATATGAGTCATCTTCTGTTCCCTAAGGAGTATCGATCAAGAGAAGAAGCCATATTTTTTGAGTGTATTTTTCTAGTGCTAGGAGGACACGCTACCATTAAGCCTGTCTTAAGTTACAGCCAACAGCACCAGACACAGAGAAGAGCCTTTTCCCTCCTCATTTATTTTGGCTTGTGAGGAGAGAGGACAACGCATCTTTATTCTACCATTTCTCTTTGATGATACTGTTTCCCCCACAAGAATGTCTCCCTGGATATTAAAATGCACAAGCTCCATATTATGACTCAGCCCTCAAATAGGCTGTGTAAGAAGCTTGCTGTCAAAAAAATGCAAATGTCCTTTCTCTACGACTATAAACAGGATGGTATCTGTGTACATCTTTCAGGGAAAAAGAGACATGTAAAGAGTACAAAAAGACATTTAAAGACACTTTAAAGGGGGAACTGCCAGCACTGCAGCCAAGCAAGGTTTCGCTTTTTTTTACATCTAGTATTTATTCTGCACTGTATTTGGCTTACCGCAACAACAAACCCCCCCCAAGACAAAAGACATGCCAGAAGGAACAAAATGAAAGGTCAAAGGTCACCTTCAAAGTACAGTATCATCAGCATTACGGGAGCCAACCGCCTCACTAAAACTAAAATGGTCGCCAGTGTTAAAGACATAAGCACTGCATTTGACAGGCTAGCAGTTGAACCTTGACAGGAAAGAATTTACGGCCACACACCGAGAGAACAAAACAAAACACAGATGATGACAGCGACTCCGAAAAAAAAAATACATACATAAAAAATAAAATAGACAAAGACAACCCCCCGAAAAATTGGCAGACTGTGGGGCATTGGGGCATGGCAGGCACACAACACCATTACACTGAAAGATGCTCATGGCAGTGAGGTGAGAGCGGAGATCCACACCAGGGCAAATGTCCAGGGAACTCTAAGTTCTTGCTGTGAACAGGCCCGCTGACAGGGGAGGATGAATGGGTCAGTAGTCCCATTCCCAGCAAAAGAGGGGGAACAGAATTTGGATCCCCGCACATAGTATGTATTGGGATTGGGAGGGGCTTTAAGATTATTTTGTTCCTGGCCCTGTCAAAGCTCTCAGCTGCCTTGACTGTGAGGATGCTGAAATGAGGCACTTATAGCCAGGTGCAAAGGAGAAGACACGTCCTTTAGTCAAGCCAAGGATTTTACATCAGCAAATTAGGCACAGTATCTCTGCCATGACAGCTTCTAGGATAGCAGTGTGTTGTGATGTTACATAGAGAGCAGACTGTTGCGGTTGTGATCAGGGGTGTAGTGGGCCCATCATGTTTGTATTCAAAAAGGAATGAGCACGTAGCAGTATTGCAGATGATTGACCAAACAGATGAAAACTGAGAAGCAATGATGGTAAATTAAGGGCAGTTGTGGGGGTTGACATGATAAGTTGCCTAATTATTTGATGACTTTAAAAATCGCGTACCCCCACTTTCAAAATACCCACTACACCACTGGTTGTGATCAACAACTGAAGGAACTTGCTACTCTACTTCTAGTGTGCTGAAGTGGCCAGGTTCAAGTTCAAGACATATTGTATGAAGACACAAGTGTGTGAGTAGCTATCGTCAGCACTTTGAAGACACAATGGTTTTCAAGAGGCGTACGTATCAATCATTCAACAGCTGCATTATGTTAAGGAATGTTCTCTAAGCACGCCGTAAGGAATGCTGGTGTGGCTTGCCCACAAGAGTAGTATGTCTCTGCTATACAACTGTCTAAGAAAGAGAGAACTCAGCACTTAATGCACCTCAGATGTACGGTACTGTGCGTGGAGGATGATACTAATACTGACAGACCCTTTTATTATTTTTTTTACAAGCAATGTCTCTGCACAGTACGCATGACCCCAGGGGTCACAGAACAAATAGCAGTTGAGGCTCTTTAGTGAGCGGCCTCTTACTAGAGAGACAGAGAAAAAAACAAGACAAAAACATGATAACCACTTGGGATGTAGCTTTAGTTCATGGCCTGTGTTCTGCCGAGATGGGCCGCTTCGTCAAGATGAGCTACCAAACTCCAGGGCCGCTGACGGCTGTGGGCGGGCGCGGGGGGACAAAGTCATCTGCAAGCCCTCCAACCCCCCAATACATGCAGTGTAACGGAGCCAATTCTGCCACACACAAACCCTGACCTAGCCAGGCCGTGCCCTCCTAGTGACGCAACAGCTTCAGCGTTGATTTGAAAGTCGATGATAATCAAGCTAACCCTGACCCTCCCTGGGCCCGGGACAACAGACCCCTTTCTACCCTACTTGTCAGTTTCCCTGCCAAACCCTAACTCAAACTCTTATTCCTAGGGCCATGTGTGTAATAATGTGTTGTAATGTCTTTGCCATGGCTGGATTGGCAATATGGCATACAGGGCATTTGCCCAGTGGACTGTTGATGATTTTGGCCAGGCCCTCCCTTCAAATGGTATCAGTCCACATGCCGCCATAGCAGGCCATTTAGATATAGTTAGGGCCTATTTACTTCACATTAGATGACTAAAATTTGGTCAAAGGCTTTGTCATCTCTCTCAATACCTGTTGGACCGGCCTTGACTAAAAATACCCAGTCTGAGTGTTCATCCCAGCCCAGCCCTGGTCTTCGCCGGTAGCACGTCTTGGCGGGGACCGTAGCTCGTATCGACACGTTGTCGGGGCCTGCTCACCTGAGACATCTAAAAGCCTCTCTGTCGCCAGATGAAGCCACCGTGTTGTTGGACATGGCAGGGGGCTATTATTTATTAATGGCCTAGCGTGGGGGGCTGCTATGCTACACGGGGATTATATCGGGAAACCACTCAAGACAACACTGCATCACTTCTCGCCGTGTGTACACTACGCACATTCCTCTGGAAGGCAAGGCGGACAGAGAGACAGGCAAACATGGAAACCGGCCGACAGCTGGAACTAAACCAGGATGTCAGCGCGGTTTTGCTCGAGTCCAAAAGGCACTGTACCAATCTAATCAGTTATGCATCGCCAACAATCCACTCGCTAGCAATGCTGGGAAGTCGCTCAGGTCTTATTCTGTACATGGTGACAACCTAAGTGCTTCTCGGAGCTAGGGCTTAAGCTTCAAGGTACAGATATTTTTAACCGTTTGTTTTTGTTTTTATTTTTCTCCCTCCTGCTCTCTGGTCTGTTACAGGGTAAATTGGTTGCAAATTCCTTTTTGTGAACCTGTGCATTTACAGAACAGTGTTTATTTGTATTTCAGTGATTTGGCTCATGTTATGCCTACGTATATGGATAGTTTAGCTGCCATTTCCATTATTGTGCAAATTCCTTATTTGCTTTGTAGGCTACTATTATTTTCTACACTGGGGCTAGCTATTAGAGCATGACACAGGAGTGGATTTTCACTCCTGTCCTGTCCCGCTCCCAGAAAAAAAAACCCTGTCCTGCCCAATCCTGGTCCAGAATAGGAAAAATAAATCCTGTCCTGTCTTGTCCTGTGAAGAACGACTCCCAATCCTGCCCACTCCTACTCAAAAGCACTCCCAATCCTGTCCCACTCCTGTATTTTTTTCCCCTGTATGTGTTACCTGTATGCCTCCTAGTAAGCAGTTGTAGCCATAATAACCGATACCAGTAGCTATGATTCAGTAGTTTGACTGGCAGCCAAAGGAACATGTCCTGTTCCCCGCACTGGCGGGGATGGCATAGGTGAATGACCAGTGAATGACCCCTACCTCACACACACACACACACACACACACACACACACACACACACACACACACACACACACACACACACACACACACACACACACACACACACACACACACACACACACACACACACACACACACACACTGCTGGATGTCTCTACCATGTCCGACCACCATTGAAGCATGTATTGGGCTAAATGCAGAGGTCAGTTGTGTTGAGCTGTATCACAATGATAAATGGGAGTCACTTACTTCTCTTTTCCCACCAGGAGCCACAACCAGTGCTGGGAGTAACGCGTTAGAGTATAACGGCGTTACTAACGGAGCCTCATTTTGAGTAACGGAATAATTACTTAATTACTTTATCCATAACTGTAACGCCGTTGCCGTTACTCGGGAGGTAACGTTGCGCACTACAATTTTATGAATTGCAGCGCCAGTGCACTGGCAGCTGACAAAATCAAGGAGCAAATGGCAACGCCGCATAAATCTGTACCAAGGCAGCTTTTAACATGCTCTCATTCTCCCTTTGCATGCATGAGAACAAAATAGCTGAACGTGATTTGCTAAAAAGTGTTAAGTGGGCAGAGTGTTGGCTATCTTGCTCCCTGGATTAACATTCATCACTGATAATAGGCCTAGGTCATGAAAATATTTGATAGTAGTATCTTATGCAAAAATAACATCACAGCCAAAATAACATCACAGCATAAGGATGAAAACCCCATTTAACTGTTCTTTCGTTTCTTTGACATTTTAAGCAAGAAAAAAGTAACGCAAAAAAATAATATTTCATAGAAAAGCCTGAAGTACACATTTGTTAACTAAATGATGCCTGCAGATATGTACCACCTCCTGTAGGGCAACTAAGCCTGGATTATCACTTAACCCATTGACTGAAGGCACCTGCAAAAGGGTGCTGAATGCCTGAGCCCTTTTTTAAGAAAAGCTGCCCTATAAAAACCTAAATATCTCAGCCTCTGAAGCACATAAAAACATGTAATAAGTTGCATTTAAACGCTAAGACCCTCATCTTTAGAATGTGTTCATACATCTCAAACAAACAAAGATTTTTAATAAAGTTGTCTCAAATCTCATGAGCCGGAATGTTGCGTAATGCAGCTCCAGGCGCCATGCGGCGCCAATGTTGCGCAATGCAAGCAACATCCAGCATCAATGGGTTAACCACGTTCATGCCCCCTCTTGATTCAGGACTGACTGATGTATCTGCCAACATAGCAGCGTATACGCACGTAGAGCCACTGCACGTGACCAAAACAACACGTGTCATAGCACCAGTGACACTGTCCAGCTTTTGATCTCTTCTGGTGGCATTTATTTGTTCTAGTCTCAAACAGTGGGGCATAGCAGCAACAAACAGCTCCAGTTACACTTTGATGTAGCTCAGACTATCTCTGCACAACAGGCAATCAATGTGCTCATTCTTCCCCACAGAGTCTTGCTTAATGCTAAATAGGGAATGTGGGAAGCAGGGCCGCTGACAGCTTTCACTGGGCCTGGGACAAATTCACCTGAAAGCCACCCCTGCTCCCCCCCATCCAATACACACACACACACACACACACACACACACACACACACACACACACACACACACACACACACACACACACACACACACACACACACACACACACACACACACACACACACACACACACACACACACACACACAAAAACAGCTGGATGTCTCTACCGTGGCCGACCACCATTGAAGCATGTATTGGGCGTAGGCACGCACACAGGCACACACACAGGCACGCACACAGGCACACATGCACGCACACACACACACACACACACACACACACACACACACACACACACACACACACACACACACACACACACACACACACACACACACACACACACACACGCACACACACACACACACACAGGACGCATGCTCATTAATGCACACCTCATACACACAAACACCTCATACACACACACACACACACACACACACACACACACACACACACACACACACACACACACACACACACACACACACACACACAGGACAGCTGATAACTTCTGGGCCCCCTCTATGCCTGGGCCTGGGCCTGAGACTTACCCCTTTGTCCCCCCTGCTAGCTTCCCTGATGGAAAATAACACATGAACTGTATGAGTTTTCCTTCCTTAAACAAGTCTTGTTCAGGGATGCAAAATTAATGTCAGTGAAAATTGACATTAAAGTGTTGTCGTATCGTATCATATTTCAATCCTCCTGTATTGCACGTGCAGGGCCCAAAACAAAGGCCAAAGAGTGCACGCTGTATGACTATGGTGTTGGTTACGTGTATGTTGATATTTAAAAATGTAGATATTTTTTAATCTGTTTACGTGTAAACACAACATGTGGATAACAATAAAAATGCATTGTGACACTTTCATTTCAGCTCCCTAAATGGGACAGTTTTAAATCCAGAATGTGAAATGTGCATTCTTAACATCTGTCTATGTGTAAACACGAAGCCAAGACCAATGCGTTTTCCACAATTTCCCTATACAGTTCATGTAAAACAGCTTTTAAAACACCTTGTGGTAGTATACAAGAATGGCAATAACCAAGTGTTGATGTATTACCTAAGACTGTATGATATTTTAGAATGGTAATACCAGATAATCGTGCTGTATATGAGAGTGAGATAAAGCAGGCGGGTTCTTTTCCGGTATCCACTTTACGTCGGGTGAACGCCCCTTTAGGAGACCTTCGATTAGGAGACCTTCGGAGTCTTTGCGCTGTAGATGGCGGTAGCTCACGTCTTGTGCAAACACCACGAAAAGACAAGAAGAAGGAGGGACAACGCCCCCTTAGGAGACCAAATTTTGAGCACACGCTTTTGCATTGAGTGAGCGTGTTTCGATTCCTCTTATTATATATCCAACCTCTTTGGTAATACTATGGTAACCAGGGCCGGATAAACGCGTAGGCTAGATGTGGTTGGTCTAGGGGCCCATCGGAATTTCCCTTTCTAACACTGTAGTTGCCAGATTTGTAGGGTCATAAAGAACTGTAGGCATACAGTATGCATTCTAATAGAGTGTAACTTCCTTTCCATGACTGCTGTCTTCATATGTCAGCTTGCTACTGTACATGTGTGCAGGTCTGTCCCAGCACCTATCCTTCACCTAAGAAGATAAGTGGCATGGCATTTCATGTATAATATCTAGAGCATAATTTGCCATATTGGTATTTTTTTCCACATGATTATTTGACATTTATTTATGGATAGCTTATTCTTCTTCAATATTGCATATAAAAATTAACCACATCCATGGCACTTAATGCATTTTTTCTATAATGAGACGCTGATAGTAAAGAATATAGCCTAGCTCACATTAATGATTTATAGTAATGTGAGCCTGCAGAAAACATGTATTGCTTTCCTCAAATCAATATTTCAGGACCTGGGGCACACATGAGTGGATCTACTCTACTCAGGGAAGGCTGGGTTTCATCACGGACCATTTTTCCTTTATGTTAAAACAATGTCTACAACATGGATTTGTCCACAGAAGGAACATGAAACAACCTCGACACTTTGTGCCGTAAATGATAACTGCATACGGCATACGGCATACGGTTGTTAAGCCCAGATATATGGAAATTATTAAAAGCATGTACTACACTTAACCTATCTTACACTCAATTCGTTACTGTAGATTTCAAGATTGGCTTGGACAATGCGTTGTTATTTTATTTTATGTTTCCCTTATATGGTACTATGTCTACTGTACAGACAGCATATTACTAAACACTGAGACTGTAAAATACACGAGACAAAGACTTTTAATAGTCCATTAAAATCCCCTTGAGGAGAAGCTCTCCACACCATCTACTACGCTGTACTTGTAAATGGCATAGCATATATTATTAATTAAAAAAAAAAGCTTTGGATTTGATTCATTGGTGTAATAGGCATAGGACTTGTTCACCACATAAAATCAAACTGTAGAAACTGTAAGGGTATTACAAATGCAAGATAATTGAACTCTCCCATTCCCTTCCAATACATGGAGGAAATAAAGACTATATTCCATGGGAAAGAAAGAGGGTTTTCGATGCTTTTGCTTTCGGGTACAGTTCAGTGATATTGATATTCACTGACAGTACACCAATGTGCTGTGCCTTACAGTCTGACAAATATGGTAGGTCTATATTTCATGAGAAAGAAGCTGAGTTTTGGTGCCATGCCCCAATTTTTTTTTTGAGTTTTTAAGGAGATCACACTGAGTCATAGTACATCAACAGCGATTGGAACTTAGGCCCAGAGTATATAAGGTATGATAGGACACGATCACACTTCATTGTCAATTTTCACAGAAATCATTTTTGTATCTCTGAACAAGACTCGTTTAAGGAGGGAAGCGGCATACATGTAACATCACATGACAATTACTAATTCGTTCCAAGCATGTGGAGCATAGATCACCATCAGACAAACAAAACATGGAGCCTGGCCCCATAGTATCCCACACATACTGTACATCACATACCTGTACATAACATGAAGACAGTTTTCTCCATGGGGTGATAGTGCTACATACAGCTGTAAGACTGAAGATTCAACAATGTAACTGATTGATTGGTAGAAGTAAATTCATGATGCAAGTACAACACTTATACATTATACTGTACCACTGATTCTCAAAGTGTGGTCCAGGGACCACTAGTGGTCCGTGACAGAGCTCAGGTGGTCCGCAAGGGGATTTCTACTTTTCCAAGATAAGCTAGCAGTAGGCTATATTTGTAACATTTTCATGTTTTCAACACAATAAGACTTATAATGTGGATAAAAAGTAAGAGATCGGCATCAAAATTAGCAGTGACAAATTAGCACCCATCAATAGCCAATGCAGTTGACAGGTGGTAGCCTACCTGGTCATTTTTTGGGGGGACAAAGTGGTCCTCGGACTGAAAAAGTTTGAGAAACACTGCATTATACCACATGTCATATCTCACCAGTTATGTCACTCTACCTAATTAGTAGGCCTATAATGAGGGTTTTTGCTTTTACATATGTAATATTTATTTTATTTCTACTGTATATGTACACCTGTGCATAGGACAATAGCCGTGTTGCTGCTGGGCTAGCACCCAACTGGCTAAGCAGGTGGTACTGTAGGTGGATGTTTTCGAAAGCATCTTTGTGTGTGTGCGTGTGTGTGTGTGTGTGGATGTGTGTGTGTGGATGTGTGTGTGTGCATGTGCGTGTGCGTGTGCGTGTGCGTGTGCAAGTGTGTGTGTGCGTGTGCGTGTGCGTGTGCGTGTGCGTGTGCGTGTGCGTGTGCAAGTGTGTCTCTGTGTGTGTGTATGTGTGTGTTCGTATGTGTGTGTGTTAGAGAGAGAAAGAGTGGGAAGTGTATGTGTGTGTGTGTGTGTGCGCGCGTGTGTGTGCGCGCAAGTGTGTGTGTGTGTGTGTGTGTGTGTGCGCGCATGTGTGTATGCGCGCGCAAGTGTGTGTGTGTGCGTGCGTGCGTGCGTGCGTGCGTGTGTACGTGAGTGTGCGCGTGTGTGTGTTTTCACAGCACACATATGGTCTAAAGGCAGAGAGAAGATTCCCTCTGGCATTAATATCTAAGGCTGCTCATGTTTAACCAATGTTACTAAAGATGTATATTTTTCTAGTGTTCATTCTCATTAGTCATAGCATAACCCCATGCACAGATTTATTCAAGATCTTTTGCAGCTGCTACAACAGTATTCTTGCTTACATCTGTTTCCGTCTAAATAGTCTAATTAAGTGATATATAACAGACATAAGGGGGAAAACTAATGCTGTAATATAATACAGTATGTCATTTTTATTAGTCTATTTCCACAATTTAAGCTGCCCATATACAGGCCTTTTGCATGCCCCTCTACCACCACCACCAATATGCTCTTGGTGTCAAAAAGTGGCATGCTCCACAAACACGCCCCTTGTGGCAGCAACTTGACTGACGGCTAGGGATTAGGGAAAGGTCTAGGTTTATACAACCTCATCAACATGCGATGTGGCAGACAGGTATGCCCTCAGCATAAAAAATGCAGTCTGGTCAACGGTCCGAAATTGACAAGCTGAGATGAGATATTTAAAATTTTCATATAATGACATACACTTAGTGAATGTGCAGCATTTTGAAAATAGATGACTGAAATGACTTTACCTTTTAGTAGGCTACACTCCTGCGTTTTTAGTGACAGGCTATCAACCTTGATTAAATATCTAGATTTGTGTGTATATCTGCAGTCTCAATTTGAGGACAGGGGAAGGACTTGCCCAGGAATCCATCATAACTTAAAGTTAATTCACTGTGTGGGCTTTGATGTATGTCTAGCTAATAATATTGATTGTGTGCGTGGTCCGTTTCTGTGGAGTTTTAAATGATTTAACATCTAATGAAGATGGGTGAGGTGGTGGTTTCAGAAGACACCGGGCACGCCTCCGAAACCACCGCGACTCGGTGGAGTAAATGAATTCTTCAAAAAAAGGTATTCATATTTTTTGGGATGGGTCAACAAAGGTTAATTTGACCTACATCAACCAAAGATAGACAGAAAGAGTCTACTTCTGGAGTACTCACTTTAGAAACTATTTAAAAATATCTAATAGGCCTTGATTGGCCCATCCCAGCCAGACCAATGAGCCCCAAGGGAGTCTGGGTAAAATCTAGTTTGGTAAGTAAAAAAAGAAAACATCCACAGGGCAGGCTTGCAAGCAGGCATGCATGCAGGGAGTGATTTGATAGGCGGGTTGGGGGTGATTGCCCCCCTTCTGGTGTTAATACCCCGTCTCTGCTACATATTTGGATCTCCAGTGGGGATAGAACTTCAGAGTAATTAATGCAACTCGACTGATAATTGCTCAAAATCTTAAAAACATTCCCCTGTCCGGTTTTCTGACAAGTGGCATCCTGCCAGTAATGTAGGCTATTAAACCACTGCCCAGACGTAGTCAGCTGTGAAACTTGTCTACTGCACTGTGGGTGGGGGATATTGGGGAGTCTTCAGAGACAGTGACTCTTAGCTTGTCAGCCTATATAGTACATTTTGCAGTGTAAATTGTTCACTTAGACCAGTGTTTCCCAACCTTTTTTGTCTCATGTACCCCCCAAGCCTGTTTGTTGTGACCATGAGTACCCCCAAACTTGTGTTTTACATCATTTTTTCTATTCCAGTGAGACTATGCTCACTGCATTTGTTAACATTGCATTTTTCCAAGTACCCCCTTCAGTGTGCTCGCGTACCCCTAGTGGTACACGTACCCCTGGTAGGGAAACACTGACTTAGACCATTTATAGAAGAGTGTGCCATTCAAATTCAACTCTCTAAGTGTTGAGTTAGTATTTGGTATTCACTTTATATTAATAATATACATTCACACACTCAAAAGTCTAATTTAACTCTTTTCAATTAAGTTGTAGTGTAGCTGCTGCCACTCTATCTAGTGTTGAATTAATATTAGAAAATGTACTGTGAAGTGTATTGGGGCTCGGGTGGAGGGGGATTTTGGCAGTCTTGACTGTTCTTTGGCTGGTCACCGATGCCTTGGAAACAAAATGGCAGAGTGGAGCTAGCACACACACACACACACACACACACACACACACACACACACACACACACACACACACACACACACACACACACACACACACACACACACACACACACACACACACACACACACACACACACACACACACACACACACACACACACACACACAATTACACAGTCACACACACACAATTACACAGTCACACAGAGATAGTAGCCTAGTGTAGCCTAGTGGGTGACCTGAGGAGGGCTCTGTCCTGATTTGAAATAATGTTACTTAACTTGTCAAGACAAGTCTGACGCACAGTATCTGCACCGAGGACAGACTAGACCACCGTCGTCTTTTGTCCCTCTGAGGCCTCTTTCTTTTTCATCATCGCTCTCTCTCTCTCTCTCTTTCTCTCTCTCTCTCTCTCTCTCTCTCTCTCTCTCTCTCTCTCTCTCTCTCTCTCTCTCTCTCTCTCTCTCTCTCTCTCTCTCTCTCTCTCTCTCTCTCTCTCAGCTGGGAACTATAAATAGTTCCAAGTGACTCACACGCTCCGTGAGCTCCATTTGGAGGGGACGTCTTCTTGGCTGACATAGGCCTCATCAAGCACCCTGCCTGCCTGCCTGCCTCCACTCCTCATCACTCCCCTTGCGTCTCCCCTGCGTCTCTCTTGTCTCCCTCGTTCATTCTCCTTCCCTCTGTCCTGTCTCTCCTGTCTTGTCTCCTTCGTTTTCTCCCGACTCACTTCCTCTTATCCCCCTGCTTGCTTCCTGTCCTCATGGGGGAGTCAGTCATGCCTGATCCTAGTGTTCTGTGGAGATGAGCTGCTTTCATTAAGAAGTGCTCTAACCCCTGGGGGTACTGCACTAGGGGTGTGTTTCTCAAAAGCATAGTTGTTAGCCCGTTAGCAACTTGGGTAGTTGCCAATGGGAAATTTCTCGTTCAAACTGCCACTTGTTTTGAAGGTCACAACCCTGAGCATATAGCGTTTGTGTCCCTAAGCAGTGGATGGTGTTATGTGCTGCTTGATACTGAAAGTGAGGTGAAAGCCCACCTGCAGAAACTCCAACTCCCATTGTCATTGTGACACAGCACTCCCCACAGCACACAAGTGCACACTGCCCGAAACGAAATTGAATTTATGCCTCAACCGTGCAAGGGGGCAACTCCTAATGGCCTCCCAAAGGGAGCAGTGTGGTGCGACGATACCATACTCAGGGTATCTCAGTCATGGAGGAGGATGGGGGTGAGCACTGGTTAATTACTCGACCCACCAACCTGCCGTGTGGGGATTCGAACCGGCAACCTTAGGGCTACAATTCTGACGCCCTAACCGCTTACCCATGCCACTTACCCATGCCCATAATACTCCCCAGGGGTACTACACTAGGGTGTTGTATTGGCTTGGTAGCTGAGCTTGATGGGTGGCTCATAACAACACGACAGCAAGCGGATTTGTGGTGGTTTCGAGGAGACCTCTGGGAGCTTCAGGGGTCGTTTGTTTTAAACTACCACCTTGAGCATAGTGTTTGTGTTCTTGGATACTGCATCCCCATGCCGTGGATGGCGTTTGTGTGCTTGGATACTGCTTCTCTGAGCAGTGGTTGGCGTTACGTGGTGCTTGGATACTGACACCCTGAGTACTGGATGGAGGTTCTCCATGTGCTTGGACACCTGAGCAGTAGATGGCAGTTATGTGCTTCTATAGCGTAGCGCAGCCCTGAGTAGTGGAGGGCAGGGCCGCTGACAGCTTTGGCCGGGCCCAGGACAAAGTCATCTGAAAGGGCCCCCCAGCCCAATAGATACAATGTAATGAGGACCCAATTCTGGGCCCCCTGTCTCCCTGGGCCCGGGTCAACTGCTCCCTTTGTCCCCCGGCACCCCTGGTGGAGGGTGGTGGGTGTTTGGAGAGTGTGTATGTGACTATGCAGCTCTCTGTCTCTCTGCATGACCTCATTGGCCTCCTATGAGGCTCACGGCTTGGCTTGGCATGGCTTGGCACGCCTGCCTTTGCCCCAATGACACCGCACACGCACACGCACACGCACACGCGCACGCGCACACGCACGCGCGCGCACACACACACACATACAAACACGTCCGCACGCACACGATTGCGAGCGCAGGCACACACACACACACACACACAAACACACTCCCTCTGTTTTACTCTCTTTGTCGCACACACACACACAGACACACAGACACACAGACACACAGACACACACACACGCACACACACACGCACACACACAAACACACACACAAACACACACACAAACACACACACACAGACACACACACACACACACACATGTGCGCATACACACACGGTTGCAAGCGTGCACACGCGCACACACACACACACACACACGCACACACATGCAAACACACTCATCTGTTTTACTCTCTTTGTCGCACACACACACACACACACACACACACACACACACACACACACGCACACACACACACACACACACACACACACACACACACACACACACACACACACACACACACACACACACACACACACACACACACACAGGCACATGCCTGCCTTTTGCCCCAATGCCCCCACACACACACACACACACACACACACACACACACACACACACAGACAGACACACACTAACACACACACACACACACACACACACACACACACACACACACACACACACACACACACACACACGAAAACACACTCCCTCTGTTTTACTCTCTTTGTCGCACACACACACACACACACACACACACACACACACACACACACACACACACACACACACACACACACACACACACACACACACACACACACACACACACACACACACAGGCACATGTCTGCCTTTGCCCCAATGCCACACACACACACACACACACACACACACACACACACACACACACACACACACACACACACACACACACACACACACACACACACACACACACACACCACAGTGCCCTACTCCCGATGCCCTTTTCAGCACACATCTGCCTGCCTACAGTATGCCGGGTTCTTGCATCACCCACGGCAACGGCAAAAGGACACTCATTTACACATTTCATTAGCCAATGAAGCATCAGGAGAGACTTGTGCAGCATGTAAACAGGAAGTGCAATACTCCGGTGGATAGCATTCACACAGACATGTCTGTGCCCAAGGGAGAGCTACAGTAGCTAGCATACGCTATATACGTTGACCATCCTGTCCGCAATGTATTTTTCGGTCTTTCATCAGATAATGTACTCTTAAACAGACACGCACACACATGCACATGCAATCGAGGAATAGTTTAGAATGCCACGATGTCGACCATACGTTTCGCAATGTATTTTTCGGTCTTTCATCAGATAAAGTACTCTTAAACAGACACGCACACACATGCTGCACACGCAATCGAGGAATAGTTTAGAACGCTACACGTTGACCATATACGTTTGCAATGTAGTGTCTGGTCTTTCATCAGATACTCCCAGTCACGCACACACACGCAATGAAGGAACATTTTGGACGAAAAAGAACAGCTTTTGTGGCTTAAAACATTTAGGTGAACTGTTGAAGCGAAACATTTAACAGCCCTCTTAAAGCTGTTGGCACTGAAGATTGAAGGCAGTCATTGAGCTGCAATACTATCCACTGACTCCTCCATATATGCAGACAGGGAAGCTGACTGGGGCGGACAAAGGGATCAGTTGTTTTTGGGGAGGGAGGATGGGTGGGGTATCAGAATTTGTTCACCCATTACATCATACATATCTATGGAGTGAGGGGCCTTTCATAGGTCTTTTTCCCGGGCCTAGTCTAAGCTGTCAGCTGCCCTGTCTGTGGATCTCTAATAAGAGGGAGAAAATGCTTCACTTCTCAGACACCAGGTTTCTACATGTCTGTGAGACCACAGCAATAATGTATCATATTTATACTGTAATCCTACCAGTCACGACTGCTACTTGAACATTGTTTAATGGGTACAGTCTCGCAGCGCAAACTGTTTCACAGAGCCGCGGGCAGCTATGGCCAGGCCCGGGACAAAGTCATCTAAACACCCCCCCCCCCCTCCCAACACACACACAACACGTTTTTAATGTAATGAGGAGGAGCCCCCACTTCTGGGCCCCCTGTCTCCCTGGGCTCAGGACAACTGGCCCCTTTGTTCCCACTATATCTGCTTCCCTGGTGCTTCATGTAGCCTACATCTGCAGAGCTGTGTGTGCAGCACTTATATATGCTGTACTGCAATAGTCTGTGCTTTTGTGAGCACTGCTCAGGAACTTGTCTGTGAGGGTGTAGGGTCCATTAGCGTTACGCTCACCTCATAAATCTGCAATAAATTACACCGTGACCATAAATCTAAGATTAAAACTAACTGTGAGATTGAATCACACAGAGTACATGAGTGGAAGCGTATACGTACCTCGCCCGCCCGACCCCCAGGACACTGGAGTTTTCTAAGAGTTGGTAATGAAACAATGAACCTCTTTTACCCCTTATCTTGCCTGGGATGTGATGTTTAAATGTTCAAACATGAGCAGGGCTGTGTGTAAAGCTAGTCGCCTTAGATCAAACGGAATATAGTGGTGAGACAAGAGAGATGTAAGACAGGTGGAGTAAGACATATTTTTTTAGACCACAAGATTGACTATCTTTTGACTGCCCTTTTTAACAAGCCTTGATTAGCTGCCTATTATTATTATTCTTATATTGTTTTTATGATCTTTTGAGGATTTTTACCTTTATTTTGTGAAGCCTAGACAGGAAGCGAGTGGGTAGAGAGAGACAGGGAAGGGTTGGCAAAGGAACCGGGACGGAATTGAACCCGGGTCAGACGCGTTGCAGACGAGTGCCCTAACATGAGAGCCACGGTAGGGCCAATCATATGTCGATTTAGTTCCAACTGGCACATACAATCCTAAATCTCTCTCACCCTCCTCCTGTGTTGCTATTTCTCTATACACATGTATGCTCTGTGTGGAGAATGTTCTGTTGTCCATTTGGAGAAGTAAGTAAATGCTTCTTTAGTCCATGTAGCGCAATATCTGAAAATGTTATATAGGCCTAGGTGGAGGCTAAAAGCCATCCTCTGCCTTCTTTTAGTGGGCACTCTAACCTCAACTCTACCTGGCACGCTTTCCCTCTCTCCTCTCTCTACTTTACCCTCACTCTTTATTGCTTTCTTTTCAGCTAACCTACTGATACTGACTGCATTATACATTGCCCACATCATCCAATTACTGTACATGCACCCATCATTTTGCCCTAGACACTATAGTTTGATTGTTGGTATTTTGCTTTTGTAAATAAATAGCCTTAATTTCAACTATTGTTGTCGTCTCCGTCTCATGTTGCTTCCCTTAATGAGCCGGGTCGTAACCTGATGTATGGTTATGCTCTGTGTGGAGAATGTGCAGTTGTCCATTTGGAGTAAATTAATTAAATGCTTCTATAATAACATAATATCTGAAAATGTTATATAATTTTAATGCTAAAACTTTTCATTGCCTTACCTCATATCCCCTGTATCGTGCACTAAATTGGATGCACATGATTATGTCCCAGAATGTCCCAAATCAATCTGGAAGTTAGTTATTAAGCAGTAAAAGTTAGAAGAGCTCTCTTTTCCTACAGCCTACTGTTGATCTTAATTAGTCTGCCAGACAACTAGTCTGTTGCTAAAAACACATTTTTACTGGGGCAAGGCTGATTAAAAGTGCAAAAAACTGTGGCAAGTGTCCCAGTAAAACAAAAGTTGTAATGACACACATGGCCCAGTGGGAACAGAAGTCAGTTACGCACACTGGTATTCCACTTGTTATTCAAGCTCCCAAAAAGAAGTTGTGAGTGTTGCTCACAATTGAACTCTTTTGACTTCATATGGTCTGAATTAGTCTGTACGTCTTCCGCATAACTTCACCAGTAAGGGTGTAAGTTGCATGGCATATGAAGCTGATATAAACAAAATGACTAAATGAATTAAATGAATAAAGCTATCTGGCATACCAGCCATGGTCTCATAAAACTGCAGTAAATACAACGCATATTTTGGACCATTTTTGAAGTTGTACTTTACCCTTTTGTGTTTTTTGACCCAAATGGTTAGGCTGTACTATTCATGCGTAAATGTGTCCAAGCCAAAACCATTCCTAACCCTAACCTGTCAGTATAAAATTGCTTTAGCATTGTAGTTTTCTGAATAACTACATACTTATCACTAAAATGTTAAAAGTATGCCCAAACCAAAATGATGCCTAACACTACAGTAACCTGACAGTGAAAGCATGTTTTTGCATGTGTGCCAACGATGTGAAATGTGAAAATGGTGTAGCTGATTATCATCGACTTTCAAACCTTTTCGAGACTTGGTCTGACCAAGAGCATAACCATTTACATTTCCCAAACGGTATGGTTGACCCACCTCCCTTAGTTTGCTACTGGTTGTTTGACAAAGTGGGATGAGTTCACGTTTTTTTGGGGAGAGCTTAGAAGCGTGTTTGTATTGTTCTTGGCCTGACTAGAGGCAATGCTGTAGGTGTGGCGTCACTAAGGGCACAGCCTGGTTAAAAACGGTGACTAACCTGCTGTTGTATTGAACACATCTCATGAGAATACGTACGCTGGGCAGACTCAAGTCAGAAGGACAAAATGTTACCAAACACAAGGTCATCTCAGTTGAAGAGAAATGCAGTAAAGTTTACCAGATACCAGTTGGAAAAGTAAGGTTATGGTCATTAAAGCGCATGTTGGGCCCATGGGACAGAGAGCCAGGTTGTTGACCATGTGCATCCATTCCAGCAACTATGCCAGGTAGACTATCTGAGCTAGCAGACCATTCCTGAATGCCAGGACGTAGGCCTAGGGATTTGGTCAATGCGAACAGAGGTGAAGCTATGATGTTGTCTGTCTGGGTTAGGGCGACCATCTGTCCATTTTTACGAACTGTTTATGACGTCCGTCCGTGTGTCTGTCTGCTTGTCTTGCCTCCTGTCCATGCCTTGTGCTTGTGGCCTTGAGAGTTGTATTCAATATCTCAGAAAAGCGCATTTCCAAACTCCTTTTCTGGTATTCAAGCAGGATGGTGAATGGAAAAAAGTCCGCCAAAAGTTTGTGTGCCTAGGCTGACAGCGGGGAAGCTTCATTGTTATCTCCACTGAGGTGGGGCACGAGTCAGCGAGGCACGAGGTTACGGGCACCCCGCGTGGACGGGAAGTTGGATAGCAAAGGGGCGGGGGGCCACCCGAGTCTGGGTCCATTTATGGTTCAGCAACTAAATGTCCTGACCAAACAGCAGCAATTGCGCAAATCCAAAAAAGTACAAGCCTAATACAGAGTGAACTAATCCTTATGCTGTGTGGGCAGATATTTTTCCACAAAGTGAAATAAAACCGGCTGATACATCTGGCTATAAACACAGGTCAGAAGGCCGGAAATTATCATCACACTCAAAGTTCATCTCAGTTGAACAGTAAAATCAATGTATGTACGTAGTTGTACACTTCACCAGATACCTGTTGGAAGAGCAGTTAGTTTATGGGCAATATAAAATGCATAAAATGTGCAGTGGGGTGTGTGTCTGGAGTATTACGGAGGACAGGATGGCAGAGGAGTTCGTGCCGGGTGAGTGAGCTGATGGACTTCCCTCACCCCGACTCAGGGGAGACATCAACAGCAGCTGCTTCCACAGCTAGTTGATCTCATGCCCAGCCCGTGCCAAGAGGTGTTGGCCAGCTTAATATTTAAAACATCGACAACTCTGAACTTTCCATTGCATTGCATTTCCAAATACTGTCTTTTTTCTGCATTTCAAATAGCGGAATAGTGTTATGATTCTGTTTTGGAAATTGGCACATGCACACATGCACGCACACGCACGCACGCACACACACACACACACACACACACACACACACACACACACACACACACACACACACACACACACACACACACACACACACACACACACACACACACACACACACACACACACACACACACACACACACACACATACAGACACACACACACTCACACTCACACCTAACCTCCAATAGCTACTGCTCTACAAAACAATGATAATAAAATTGTATCTAGCTTCTAGCTCTTCAGTAAAATGGAAATTGATTTGGATAGGTGGCTAGAGTGGCAAAACAAAGTTTCACCCTGCAGCGCCATCACCATAACTATTTTCTCAGTTATCAGTATAAGTGAAATGCTTACGGCCTCCCCAAAGACTGAAAGCAATAAGACCTGCAGCCATATAAGGGAGGACAAAGCCCCCCCCCTCTCTCTCTCTCTCTCTCTCTCTCTCTCTCTCTCTCTCTCTCTCTCTCTCTCTCTCTCTCTCTGTGTCTCTCTCCCTCCCTCTCTCTCTCTCTTTCCCTCTCTCTCTCTCTTTCTCTGTGTGTGTGTGTGTGTGTGTGTGTGTGTGTGTGTGTGTGTGTGTGTGTGTGTGTGTGTGTGTGTGTGTGTGTGTGTGTGTGTGTGTGTGTGTGTGTGTGTGTGTGTGCGCGCGCGCATGTCTGTGTGTCTGTGTGTCTGTGTGTGTGTGTGTGTGTGTGTGTGTGTGTGTGTGTGTGTGTGTGTGTGTGTGTGTGTAGGGGCGACACCTGATCCCCCTGTGCGTCACATCACATGCAACTTAACACAGCTCTCTGAGGACTATGAAGGCATGCTGTATCCTCTGATGCCACCACCGTCCCCACCGGCACTGCTACTGCTGCTGCTACTGCTGCTACGACTGTTGTTGATGACGACCTCCCAAAAGACTGAAAGCAATAAGACCTGCAGCCATATAGGGGCTACATCTCTCTCTCTCTCTCTCTCTCTCTCTCTCTCTCTCTCTCTCTCTCTCTCTCTCTCTCTCTCTCTCTCTCTCTCTGTGCGTGTGTGCGTGCGTATGTGTGTGCATGGTGCGTACGCGCGCATGTGTGTGCATGCGTACGTGCGTGCATGTGTGTGTGTGTGTATGGCCGATACCTGACCTCCGTGCGTAACATCACACGCTACTTAAAAGTGCACTGTGTAATATTTTTTAGTAGTTTATTTCCAGAATTCATGCTGCCCATTCCCAAATGTTACCTTTTTCATGAATACTTGCCACCACCATCATATTCTCAGTTCATTATGACTTGGAAATACATGAAAAGGGGGATCTTCTCCACCATTTAGAATTTCCAGAAAT
>NC_085868.1:30894094-30896594 GCF_034702125.1 Engraulis encrasicolus
ACACACACACACACACACACACACACACACACACACACACACAGGCATGCACAAATGCAGACACAAATGCAGACACACACACACATACATGCAGACGCACGCACGCCACGCACGCACACACGCACGCACACACACACACAGGCATGCACAAATGCAGACACACACATCTGTGCAGACGCACACATGCTCAAACACACACACACACACACACACACACACACACACACACACACACACACACACACACACACACACACACACACACACACACACACACACACACACACACACACACACACACACACACAGAAAAAAATAAAGATGCTCAGTCAGATATTTTTGACTCAGTGTAGTATGCCTGAGGGAAACCATGCAGGGTCACACACAGTGAGTCAAAATGCAGCCACTAAACCACAGTATTTCCTCCACTTTAGTTTGAAATGCAGCAAAACAAACCCATTTGTTCTACTTCAGTTTGTATGAGTATGTGTATGTGTGTTTCACCTTTGTGTTGTGGTTTTATGTGTTATACCTTGTGTGTGTGTTTGCCCTCAATAGAGGTGACATGTCGTCATGGCACTATATGAACATAGTGTATGCTCTTATACGTAGGTCTACAGGAACTATGTGTACTAACAGGGCCACTGACAGCTTTGGCTGGGCCTCTGACAAAGTCATCTGAAAGGTCCCCACTCATCTAATACATGCAATGTAAGGAGGACCCAATACTGGGCCCTCCCTTCTCTCTGGCTGGGCCCGGGACAGCTGACCCCTTTGTACCCCCTACCCCCCGACCGCCCTGCCGGTTACCCTGTGTCTTATCATGTGTGTACCCTAAGTGTTTCCCAACCAGGGGTACGTGTACCACAAGGGGTACGCAAACACACTGTAGGGGGGAACTTGGAACATTTTCATAATGACAAATATATGGAGTATAGTCACATTTGGACAGAGGAAGAGATATACAGCATGAGTGAGGGGGTAGTCATCATATGACAAGAAAGCTTAGGGGGTACAAAACGCAAAAAAGGTTGGGAAACACTGCCCTAAGTACCCTAAGTGTAAGTGTGTAAATGTGGACGAGTGTCTTCCACTAATCAGCTGTAACAACAGACTGTATGTTTCTATGGACACTGATACTGAAATCCAATTATAGACAATTCAATCAGATTAAAGATATCTGCTTATGCATGAACAGCCATGTCTTGCGCCATCAGCTGATAGAGTAGGGTGAGCAATAGTGGTGTAAACAATAACCGATTCCGCAATGCATCGCGAAGCGGGGAAGGAAAATTTAACAATCGATTCTGCAAATGCCATAATCGATGTGGCATATTTTTTCAAGTTTCTTTTTTTTGAAAGATTTTTTTGGGGACTTTTTTCGACTTTATTTGATAGGACAGTGTGAAAGGTGGTCAGGAAGCGAATAGGGAGAGTGATGGGGAGGGGTCGGCAAAGGACCCGAGCACTTAAAGCTTCAGGACCGACAAGACACAACAGCCAATAAAATGTTGTTCAGTATCTGACAACTTGTATTGCCTCATGATGAAAAATTTGGGCCTTGCTTTCAGTAGAAATGTAATGCATTGCAATCGTAAAATCGGACTGAATCATTTTGAAATGAAGCGTTACCTCCCGAATTGTCAGGGCAGTGCCCATGCACACCTATAATGTGCAGGGAAGTCAACAGGGGGGACAAAGGGATCAGTTGTCCCAGGCCCAAGGGAGAGAAGGGGCCGATGATTGGGTCCCCATTGTATTGTATGCAGGGCTCTACATTTAACATTTTCATCACCAGTTGAAATGGCTAGTCGATGTTCATCTTACTAGCCAAACACAGTCACTAATGGGTCAACGTGGCTGGTGAGTTTTCTTTTCTTAGCCAAACTCATTTTTTCTACCAGGGTTTGGCCGTTTGGAGGGTGTTTCTTTAGAGCCCTGATTGCATGTATTGAGTGAGCCTTCTTGCATTGTATGTATTGAGCCTTTAAGATTACTCTCAGCGCCCCTGAGGGTGGGTACTATGGGTGAATTTGTGTGGTGGTGTTTTGTAGAGTGAGGGTTCTGTGTGCGGGTTAGTCCTAAAGGGTGATGTAGCATGGTGTGTTGCTCTTCCTTGGAGATGAGTTTGTGCAGGGATATTCATGAAGGTTAGAGTTAGGTGTTGGGTCTCCTGTGGGTTTCGGTGGAGGTTGGATTTGGGCGTTAGTGTGGAGGGTTAATTATAGGGTGTGATGCTGCAGTTGGTGAGCATGCTTGAGAGAAAGAGAGAGCATTTGAAGAGGATAGAGGTAGTGAACAGGTGTTGAGGAGGGATGTTGGTGGGTGAGGAGGTGGGTTATGTAGGCTACATATGTGGAGATGGTGAGGTGGATCAATTATTGACAGTGATATGGACTAGGGGGTATTTTTTTTCTAGAGAGAGAGAGAGCGATAGAGAGTGTGTGTGTTGTGTTGTGTTGTGTTGTGTTGTGTTGTGTTGTGTTGTGTTGTGTTGTGT
>NC_085868.1:30901594-30909094 GCF_034702125.1 Engraulis encrasicolus
ACTGAGGGGATCTCTGTTTCGTTATCTCCCTCTCTTCCCAAATGTTTTTCTCCATCCCTCTTTCTCAGCCCCCACCGCTCTATTTCTCTCTTTCCCTCTTCTAACCCAGTGATTCTCAAACTTTTTCAGACCAAGGACCACTTTGTCCCCCAAAAATGTTCAGGGACCGCCTGACAACTGAATTGACAGTTGACGGGTGCTATGTCGACACTAATTTTGATGCAGATCACATGCTTTTTATTCACATTTACAAACCTGTCTTATTGTGGTGAAAATATGACTTCCGACATGTTTGGCTTTGTAATAATGTTACATATATAGTCTTCTGCTAGCTTGTCTTGGAAAAGTAGAAATCCCTTTGCGGACCACCTGAGCTCTGTCGTGGACCACCAGTGGCCCCCGGACCACACTTTGAGAATCACTGTTCTAACCCCATATCTTCCTCTTGTTCCATCAGACATGGAAAAAGAGGAATGCTGAGGACCGTTGAGCACAGACAATGACGTCTGTGTGAAATTGAAACAAAGCTTACACTCTTTTTATGGAGCATATTAGGTTTTTTTTAGACAAGACAGTTGAAGATGGCGACAGAAAAAGAGTAGGAGAGAGAGAGATGGGGTAGGGCTGGAAAATTACTCAAGTCTACCGTGACTCAAACCCGGGTCTCCATGAGCATGCAAACCCATTCATGGTCAAGACATCAGTGGGCGGTGCCACAGCACCCACAAACTGAGTGTAACCGAATGTTAGTAAACCTCCCTCCCAATGCCTCATACAGTATAGGTAGCAAAAATAAAAAAGATTCAGGACGCCAAGTTACTCTTCTTAGATAAAACCGCTTTATTATAGAGGCTAGTTCACGTTTGAACTTAAATAATTAAAAATACTGCCACTGCCAACATGTTTCGTCAGTGGCAGTATTTTTAATTATTTAAGTAAAGCGGTTTTATCTAAGAAGAGTGCCTTGGCGTCCAGCCTTTTAAAAAAATATTTTGTACGTCTTGGCCAAAGAGCACCCTTAAACCACCACCAGTTTTACAACTTGAACGCCGCAGCCCTCCAGCCCTCTTCCCTTTTTACAGTATACAGTAGGTAGCGTTGGGTTATCGGACTTTGTCTTTAGTCCAGCGGTATCGTGCGGGGAGTTCACGGCCCCAAGGGAGTTACACTGGTGACATGACCCGGATGGGAATGTAACGGAGGCCAACTAGCAGAATGTGACGTGGAATGTTAGTAAACCTCCCTCCCAAAGCCTCATACAGTATCAGTAGCGTTGAGTTGTCATACTGGTTCTTTAGCTCAGCGGTATCATGCTGTGCCTCCCGTGCCCGAACTGACTAGGAGGTGGCGAGTTCCAGACCAAGAGGGGGTGGATTGCGCGGAAACACCTCAGTTACATGAGACAAATCCACATCTTTCTGTAATATACAGTGCACCCTTTTCTTGTGAAAATGCATCTGTGTGGAAGTAGTATGACATGTCTGTTTATTTCATGCATTTCCTGAGGGAATCCAAACTTAATCCAATGAAGGAAAAGCAATGTGCGTAGGTGCTAAATAATTTTCTTTGAAAAGTTTCATTTCTGTCACCCTTTTTAACATGTTGCTATGGTACATGATGCCAGGTAATCCTTAATTATGACATTTAAATGCCTCATTTATCACTGAAAGTAAAAAAAAAAATTGTTCGCAATTAGGTTTCTGTGGCAAGGGACTTTTTTTAAAGAGGCTGTAGTACAAACAGTCTTCTGTGTGACCTACTTCAGAATCTGGAGCATCAGTGCTTAAAGAATTGATTATAGTGTAAAAATGCTCAGAAGAAAATGTTTCTCCTCATAAGCGTATCTATCAGTCAGTTCGTGCCCTAATAAACTATATGGTTATTCCATTCAGTAAGTTTGGAAGAAACGTATAATATGTATCTATCTGCCGAAAAAGGTTTGCACATTATGCTTTGTGAAACAGAACATAAATCAGGGGTGAGTTTCTCAAAAGAGAAGTTGTTAGCCTGTTAGCAACTTCGGTAGTTGCCAATGGGAAAATGCATTGAAAGCAATAAAGTAGCTAATGTAGTAAGCAACTCTGGTTTTGAGAAATTCACCCCAGCACAATAGAGTAAGAGAATCAGACGTAATGAAAACTTCAGACTTCCAATTAAGAAAGTCTGAATCAGGCCCTGCCATGGCCAGGCATAACAGTAGGGCACTCGTCTGCTACGTGGCTGACCCGGGTTCGAATCCGGCCTGGGTCCTTTGCCGGCCCTTCCCCGTATCTTTCTCTCTCTCCCAAACGTTTACTGTATCACTCTCAAACTGTCACTAATAAAGTCCAAAAGACCAAAATATATATACCGGTACACGTAATATATATAAAAATAAATACATAAATAAAGTCTGATTCTCCCTGGCTGTGGTTTAAATGGCTAGGGCACTGTAACACAGGGGACACGGTTTGATTCTGGCCTGAGGCTGTTTCCCAATCCTCCCCTGTCTCTCTCTTCAATTGCTTTCCTGTCTCTTCTCAAACGGTCCAATCCAATAAAGGCAAAAATCATTCAAAGGAAAGTTTGTATCTCACAGAGATATCAGAACCAAATGCTCTCACTGGTCTTTTCAATATAGGAACCATTAGAGATCCGTGTAAAGGGCAGGCATTGGAAATGCTCTGCTGGTTGTCTGGGCCATGTTTCAAAGAAAAAGAAGGCTGAAAGTCCATATCCCAGACTGGGAAAAGAGAGTGTAAGACTGCTGTAAGGCAAGCCGAAGGAGTATATAAACCACAGGGTGAAAAGATAGAGCAAAATTGTTTAAATGTTTTAACAGGTTGAGATAAAGATTTTTGGATCAAAGAGAAGAAGAAACTTTGTGAAGCACAAAGCAGATCTTGGCCAGATACCGGAGCAATGATCAACACTGTCTTTTTGACATAAAGGACAAGTAGAAAAATCCTGGTGATTTATGATTTTATGTAAAAAGGTACAATGTAGGCCTTTAGAATAAACCTATAGTGAATTATGCTTATATTTATTTACTCCTAAAGACCTTTTAAAGCTTACCAGAACTCTTCAATTTGTTAATAGATGTAACAACCCATTAATGATCACATTCCGTATTAATTAAAAACAGGTTCTTAACTTTATAGATTTAAATTCTAGGCCAATTTAAATTGATGCTATTATTAGATTGCTATGGTCTGTGTGCAACACTTGATTGGATCAAAGATTTATTCAACATAAAAGACAGCGAAATACAATTTCGATATTTTATCATAGTGTAGGCCTATTCATTAAAAATGCAGCCATGCTCCAATAAATGCAAATATAGGCAAGACACATTTTCATTCATAGATTGTCAAAAGTTGACAATGCCTTGATGAATTTTTTTCTTTACTTTATTCATTCATCTATATAAAATGACAAGGAATTTTCCTGGAGAAAGTTTGATGGGTGACAAAAACTTTTGGTTCCACTTCATTTTAAAAATCTTTTTCTGTAAAGCAACTTTGAGTACCAAGAAAAGTGCTGTATAAAACGAATATATTATTATTGTTAATAATGATTTTAACTTTCATTGTGTATACTGTGTCAATATCATGCTGTACGTGTCATAAGTGTACTGTTAGTGTAAAATCGAAAGGTTACATAGCCTCTTACTGCAGATGGGGCCGACGGCGGGCCTATTCACTATTTGCTGAAAATACTCAACTACATAACAACAATGCTATGACAGTACAGAGACCCCTTAAGTAACAGATTAAGACATAGCCATTTGATGACATTAAGGTTATAACATAGGCTCTGCGCTAAGAGATTAAGGCCAATGAGCAGCTGCATAAAAGACAGAGTGATGAGTCCACATGTGAAAGAATGGAGGGATGAAGGAAGAGTGAAAGAATGGAATGGGCAAATGAAAGAGGAGTGGCCCACTGGTTTGTGTATGTGTTTGTCTGTGAGAGAGAGAGTGAGAGAGAGAAAGAGAAGGGTTTGAGTGTGCATCTAGAACAGACTTTATTCATTCACTTGTTTGGTGTTTTTATGATGGTGTGTGGGCGTGCATGCGTTCGGTTGTGCACATGTGTTTGTGTGTGTGTGTGTGTGTGTGTGTGTGTGTGTGTGTGTGTGTGTGTGTGTGTGTGTGTGTGTGTGTGTGTGTGTGTGTGTGTGTGTGTTTGCCTGGGTGTGTGTGTTTGAAGACTTCAGCTCCAGTTTTATCAGTGTTTAGCCAGTGGGCCTGGCGCTGCTCTCTCACAGACACTTCATCTTATCTTTTTCTTTTCGTACTCTCTCTCTCTCTTTCTTCCCTCATTCTTTCTGTCCTCCGGCCTGTCTATCACATTTTTTTCATCCCCACATTTCTCTCTCTCTATTGTAAGACTTTTGGGGAAGACAATTTTGTGCCGTTAAAGGGCATGTTTTCATTTGTTTTTTTTTCAGGGACTTTTTGGCCCCATACATTCCAGGAAGCACACACAGGCGCACAACATTTCTCTGTGTCTTCTCATTTTTTCACTTACTTATTTATTTGATTTCATAATTAAAAAAAAATCTAATTTACTTAGATGCTCCTCTTGAGTGTCTTATTTATCCCTTTTTGGGGCTTTTTTGACACACATAGTCCGCTTTCTTTGCTCTCCGTCTCGGTCTGTCTGTCTCTCTCTCATTTCTTTCTCATGTTTCCTTTCGCCTCTTTATGTTATGTCTTCCTTCTACCTTAGGCGCTTTTCCACTGCCTGTTTTCTACCCGGTACAGCTAGACGCGGCAGGACTCGGACACCGTTCATTGTGTTCCGATTAGCAAGTACAGCATGGCACAGCTCGGAAACCAGGCCTCTTTTTCTCGGCAGGCTGAACCAGGCTGAGCTGGTACTGTCGTTGCCTAGCACCCAGAACGCTGCACGTCAGCTCGATCTTACTGGTGAATCAAAAGACAATCATGGCGGCCACCCGATCAACTACTTTAGACTTCTCTTTAGTTTGAGACTTTATTACAGAAGGCAGAAATCAACATTATATTATCCAAATAGGATGTCGCTCAGTATAGCCTAGAGCCGATAGATTAGATATCTGTCGGCCTTACTAGCCTATGTAAAGTAATGCTACATGACAATGCCAAAAACGTAAATACAATACTGTTAAGGGCCGTACACACACGTCGCTGCTATTTACTCGCTACTTGCTCACTCGCCTACTTGCCACTCGCTCTGGGTGATTTTGTTTACTGGTTGTCATGGTTCCCGCTGTCCGCGCCAATAACGTCCGTACGAAACAAAATGTAGGCCTACGCTGTTTAACATTGATCGTGTGCTGTGCACAACCATGCATATGAGCCTTTGATGGTGTACACACGTGTATTTTCCTCAACACTTTTAACCAAAGCGTATGGCGTGCAGAAATTGGGTGGTCAGAACACCACAGGGACAACGTCACCTGTCAATAATCTGTATTCTGCATTCCAATTGGTTACTCGCTTAACTCGCGTCGCTCGAAGATAAAATAAATGTATCTCGGAACCTGCCCACATCGCATCGCTTGTACTCTCCTCACCTACTCGCCAGCGAGACTCGCTGGAACACGTAGACATTCTATTGACTTCATCCGCTGAGCGAGTAACTAGCAGCGACGTGTGTGTACGGCCCTTTATACTCCGGGTAACATGGCTTGTAAATTACAATTCAGACTACACATTGTAATGGAAACACAAACCAGGCTGAGTTAACAACACCACTCAGCTCGACACGACACAGCACGACACGGCCGGGTTGTATGTGGAAAAGTGCTTATAGTTTGCCCTTTCTTTGTTCTTTGGTCTCTGTCTGTCCGACTCTCTCTTATTTCTTTCTAAATATCTCTCCTCGCCTCTCTGTGTTTTGTCATCCTTCGGTAGTAGTCTACCTTGTGGTCTTATCTGTCTAAATCCGTCACTCTTTCTTTCTTTCTACTGTGTCCTCCACTCTCCCGCCCACATATCTCTATAACCAAAAAATGAGTTTTTGCATTTGGAAATGGTAATGCTTTTCAGTTGCTGCTGAATGGCAAAGTGAGTGTCCTTTTTGACAGGTCTGAGGTTTCTCTCTCGAGGTCTCTCACTCTCTGTCTCTTTCTCTCTCCTTCTTCAGTTATCTTCAAGTTTGAGCGAGGTGACCAAGAAAAAGTTTTCCAGCTTTATCCTGTTCACAGTCATAAATCAAGACTTTGAGCCTCAAGCAATGTGGTTATAACTTTTCATAAAAATAAGAAGTATATTTTCTCACAGTAGAGGATGCATAAGACATCATCAATAAAACATATTTGGTAACACTTTCTATGAAGCCCATATCTATAGCGCATTATGAGCGCATTTATAACAAATTATAATGCACATTATAATGACTTACAACGCATGACGACTACACCGATGATGTTTCATAATGCTTTATGTAAACAGTAATGAATAACTATGAATCTAGCTTATAACACTTTTTAAATCCAAGGGTATTATGAGTGCTCATGACTGGATATAGACTACAGACTGTCTGATGGGACTTACAGTACATTATGATGCATTATAGATGTGCATTATACCGTGCATTATAGATGCATCCATATGAACTTCACTTTACTTAGAGCACACATTGACGAGTTATGATCTCACATGAAACATTATAGCATCGTATGAGCCCTTATGACAGTTTATCATCCAGGTCGTGCATAGAGGGGTATAGGTACTCATAATGTACTATAAGCCCCATCAGGAAGCCTGTAATTTATAGCCAGTCATGAGCACTCATGACACTCTTGGATTTATAAAGCATTATAAGCTAGATTCATAGTTATTCATAACTGTTACTATAAAGCATCATGAAGCATTATGAGTGTAGTCATAATACGTTATAAGCAATTATAATGTGCGTTATAATTTGTTATAAATGCGCTTATAATGTTGACTTTAAGTAAAGCGTTACCACATCTTTTATGTCAGGATTTTGCTAGCCTGATTATCTTCAACTTTCAAATCTCTTCGAGACTTGGTTTGACCAAGAGCATAACAATTAACATTTCCCAAATGGCATGGTCGACCCACCTCCCTTGGTTTGCTAATGGTTGCATGCTTCCCGAAAAAGTGGGAGGAGTTCCAGATTTTTCGGGAGGGCATAAATGATATTTGTATTGTTCTTGGCCTGACTAGAAGCAACGCTGGTGTTGTGTCACTAGGAGGGCATGGCCTGGCTAGGACTTTGCAGGAGCCTCTTCTGCTATGTGCAATCCAGCCAGCCGATTTCAATTAGTTGAACAAGCTCCAGGTAAACTGTGTTTATTCTGATTCTTATTCTATTTTTATTCTTTACTTCCTTGTCTTGTATCTAGGCTATATTAACTGCTCCCATTCTTTCCATTAAATGTTTCTTCTTTAAGTCTTTCTTAATTATTTCTATCATTATTTTATATAAAAAAACCAACATTCTATAATTGTAACATTCTAAAACAACATTCTATATTTAAAAAACTAGAAATGCGCTTGAGTGC
>NC_085868.1:30924094-30954094 GCF_034702125.1 Engraulis encrasicolus
AGGGAAGACAATAGGGGGGGACAAAGGGGTCACTTGTCCCGGGCCCAGGCAGAGAGGGGGCCCAGAATTGGATCCTCATTACATTGTATTGATTGGGTGTGGGGCCCTTTCAGATGTCTTTGTCCCGGGCCCAGCCAAAAGCTGCCAGCGGCCCTGATGGCACTTACTGTGATGGCAGGGAGGACACGTCTGGTGGCAATTTACAATGGTGAGGAACATTGTGCTGTGAAAAAAAGGAAGATTGGGCTGTTTTCTGGGTATAACTTTCTGAAGTGTGCAATATCACAAAAACAAGATTCATCCACACACTTAAAAAAAACATGCCACCACTTTTGAAGTTAGATAATATGAAGATTGTGTACAACCAAAAGCGATAGGCTATGTTCACCATATGTCAGTTATATTTTTATTTCCTTTTCATTGATTAAGGTTACTTTATAAAGCATGGCACCACTATTATGGAACAAAACGAATATACTATTATGACATATTACTATGGCAATTTCACAATATATGAATGTTCACAAAATATAGGCCTACTGCCACATAATGTATATTAATATATTTTTGTTGAGCAAGGGTATGCTTATTAATTCACTGGGTTACTTACAAACAATATTTAGTTTCATCATACTTGTAGCTATCAATACATTGAGTAACTTCAAGAATATCAGTGTGTGACCTGCATACTGTACCTGCTTAGTAATACCTGCACACTGTTTCTCCTCATATGCTAAATAGATGATTTGCTGCCAATATACTTTATGGTCTACCCACTGCAGTGCTCACTTCAGCCATCTGCCAGTGCCAACCCAAAAGCATGGCCTGGAAGGGCGTAAAAACACAATTCATTTGAGTTTAGTTGCACAAGGTTGTCTTGCAAAAGTGAAGGTGCACCTCTACAAAACCAGACACTGGTATGTACAGTAGAACATCCTTCAATATGTGAATTATTGAAGATCTTACCTGAGGAGGGTGTCATCCTCAGTTAGTATTACCTCCATTTGAAAAGGCTTGTTCTGTCGCATGGTTCTTTGTGAGTGGCCACACTGGTCAGATACAGGGCACACGCTTAGTGGTGAATATCTAATGAGACAATGGCCACAGAGTGGGAAGCGGATCTGCTGGTAGAAAACACGGAGAGACAGAGCTTTACAGCTAGCTAACGTTTTGAATCCCAGTACACAGCGAACCCTGTCTAGTCTTGAATGAAATATAGAGTGATGGATGGAACAATTCCAAGAAGGAGCCATGAATGTGTAATGAATGACACTTGGTTGCATTTTCAAGAAGACACGAAAATGCTTTCAGGTTAGGGATATTTTAATGGCTGGCTGTGGTGTGGTCAGCTGTCTCGCATTGCGAATTTACGTGGAAATGTAATGTGAATTGTCTTTATGTTCATATTTGGAATGTAGATTGAAGATTGGTTTCATTTATTATTTGCGGTCAACATTTTATTTATATCATATATATATATATATATTATCTCTGATACAAAATGATGCAGTATGAGTAATAAAACATGAAAGAGGAATAAAAAAGTAAAGAAGGAGAAAAAACACATTTCCAAATGTTATATTTTTAATACCATATAACACAAGCAACATACAGTACATCATACATTTGGGTCTGTTCATGCAGCTGCTGAAGAATGGGGTAAAGTTACAACCATTAAAATAATGATACACGGCCAGGACCAATCACCAGGAAAAATACAATCCATTATCTACGTCAATGAAAATATGCATCACTGACGCCATCATATATGGAGAATGATTACTTTAAAAATGATAACATGCTGCACACACAGTTTGAGGTGTAATAACTGTCTTGCTGTAATTAGACCATAAATTCTACTGTTCATAGCGTACCGTGTCTGTGTTTGCACCAACGAGAAGGCGATAACCACCCCAACATCACCCCCCACTGTTCCTCAACCCCCCTTAGTGCAGCAGATTGGAGTCCACATGAAAAAAGAATATGACAGTGGGTGTTACAAGCAACAAATTTGACACGATTGATGTCCATGATCCATGTCCGTACTGGTGTTGTGTTGATACATGCTGGGAAGCCGACAAGGGAGGACAAAGGGGTCAGCTGTCCCAGGCCCAGGGAAATGGGGGCCCCAGAATTGGGCCCTCATTACATTGAATGTAGGCTATTGGGTGGGGGGGCCCTTTTGGACGACTTTGTCCTGGGCCCATCCAAAGCTATAAGCGGCCCTGGATACACATATGAGCTACCCCATCAAGCTGAGTTACCAAACCATTACAAAACATTACAGACAGAAAACCGGAAATTGTATGGGGTGTGTTTTGTATGTGTTTTCACTTTCACTTTTCACTTTCACTGAAGAAGGGTGTATACCCGAGACGTCACAGAAAAATAACCCTGGTTGAAGCTGACTTGTTTCTCTTTTTTATCTGATCATTTGCTTTTCCTGCTCCCAGGTCAGACGTTTGGATGTGCAGACTTTAACTCAGTCTTTGAACACATTACAGACAGAAATAGACAAATGCTGTACTGTACTGACTGGCAGGTTTTGATAGGACCATGAATATCCATATGAGAGTCTTGGTCTTAAATCTACTGTAGTGGGTTAGTTTAGTTAGAAAGTGATAGGGACAGTTTTAGTTTTTAGTTTAGTAGATAGGGACAAATACATAACAACCAAACAGCATCATAGCATTTATAGCCAAAAGCTAATTTCCAATGCCCGTCCCTTAGTGATTGGTGCTGTCAACAGCCGATTGGTGCTACTACGAAACAGCCCATTTCGACAGAACACCAGCTCTTGTAAGCAGTCAGCACTCACATCCTTTGTTGGTGTTCTCATTTTTCATGGCTGTGTGGGTGCTTACCGATCTCTTGTCTCCTGGCGAGTCGCGGCGTGTGCTTTTTTGACAGTCTGGAGTGCACCAGTGACTGATGGGATACTGGAGGCCAACAGAATTTCCACCACCATCAGCACTGTTGTTCGTACAAGTCAAGTTGTAGTATAGGTATGTGTGTGTGTATGTTTGTGCGTGTGTGTGTGCGTGTGTGCATGTGTGTTTGTGCGTGTGTGTGTGTGTGTGTGTGTGTGTGTGTGTGTGTGTGTGTGTGTGTGTGTGTGTGTGTGTGTGTGTGTGCATGTACATGTTTCTCTGTGTGTGGTATTTGTGTCCATAGAGTTCAGTGTGTGTGTGTGTGATTATGTGTAAGTGTTTGTGTGCATGTGCATATGTGCATATACTGTGTGTTACCGTACAGTAAGTGAAGGTTAAATGTTATGGCACCATGTGTGCCATTATGGTTTTATTTTATTTTTTTGCTGGGGTGGACAGAGCGCATGCAGGTTACACACAATCTAACCTGCCGTTGACCTTTCAGCACCTCCGCAGAAGAGCAGTTAGTCAGGTCGACTCTGCGGTCCCACAGCCATGGGCTGAATGAATGCAATAGCAGCGATGGGAATGAGCAGGGCCGCTGACAGTCTTGACTGGGCTCAGGACACAGTAATCTGAAAGGGCCCCCCTCTCAATACATGCAATATAATCAGGGCCGATGACAGCTTTGGCCGGGCCCAGGACAAAGTTGTCTCAAAGGGCCCCCAGCCCAATACATACAATGTAATGACGACCCAGTTCTGCCCCCCCCCCCTCTCCCTGGGACCAGGACAACTGTCCCTTTGTCCCTTCCTGTTAGCACCCCTGAATGTAATGAGGACCGAATGTGGGGCCCCCTCTGTTTCTGGGCCCTAGACAGCTGATCAATTTGTTCCCCTCCTATCAGCGAACCCGGGTATGAGTGCTGTGAAACAGCCACGGGGTAAAAAGGGTTCAATGGTTTGCGGTGCTGTGCTGTGCAGCGCAACTCCAGCTGCCTAAGGATATTGGCAAGATTGAAAAGATCCCGACGGGCTACCATGTAAATACTCCGTTTTTTAATGTAGCTCCCATTTGCGAAAGCTCTGGGGGTAACTGACAGCCCCCGTCAAAAAATAAACAAATAAAATTGTGAAAACATAAAAGTAAACACACCCAGCCCCTCCAGTTCACGCTGACTGTAGAAAAAAGTGCTTAACTGCAAATCTCTGTGTGGTTGCCATGTGTGATGCATCTGTTTGATTTACTCCCTGCGTGCGTGCTCAGCGCCTGTTTGCACGCTTCTGCGTTGCCCGTGTCCCGTTGCGAGACAGAGCATGGTAGACGTGACAGAACAGTCGCCTACATATATACTGTACATCCGCGACAAATGCCAGAAGCGGAACAATGGAGTAGAGGGATCATAACCCAATTCAGTGTAATGCGTTGTTTCTCAGCACAATACATAACTCAGAGAGCATTCCCCCCCTCTCTTCCTCTGGGTAATGTTCTGTCTGCCTGGTGCAATCCATTTAATAAAGGAAGCTAAAATGAGCAGCAATAACAGACAACTTGGTTGCCTGCCGTTTATATAAATTTGCAAATCTGTGGACTAAATGGGTGTTTTGGCGCAAAGGGGTAAATAAGCGTGCCGCACTCTCATTAACTTTCAGATTTCATCACTGTAGATGACTTTATGTTTAATGCACAGTGTTTGCGCTGACATATTTTTTTTCTGTTCGATAAATATGCATTAATGGCCTAAATCCTTCATGTAGGATTATTTTTTTCTGGGGAAAAAAATAGTCAGGAAAAATGTGTGCTTTTAAAAAAGTCTTGCAATTTCTACAGTTTAGTTTCATTTCAGTACCGTATGACTTTTGACTGTTTGATCCTTCTAATCCCCTAAAAATAGAGATGGGAAACCACAGTTTAAAAATAAAACGATGGAATCATTTGAACAGACTGATATACATTATTTACATGTTTTGTGCAGGCTATAATACACATGTGCATGTGTGGAAGAAGTTGGACAGGCTTTAATCATCATATCAAATATTGACATCATTTTTTTCGTTAATTGTTTTTGCCAATGTGAATGCATTGCAGCTTGCTTCATGAAATATTTGTGTCATCAATAATGCATTAACCAGTGTGGATGAAACAGAAAAAAAACAAGCGAAGAAAATGAGCGAAGAAAGACATGGCATGAAATAGAAGAGAAGAGAGATGAAACTGCTCTAGAAAGCCATAGACAGCAGCTCTTTGACCATACACACTTATACATTGATTTTTGACATCCATTTTCATCCGCTGGGAAGTGCTGTCATCTGTGGTGGGTGCCAAGCATTGTTCCAGCCAGCGTCATAAACCTCACCATCATGGACCTTCATGTGGAATTATCCAATTTTATTATATGGTTGTGACGTCATCTGTCGAATGCTCCATTCATTTCAACGGGGCTCCCCAACGTTCGGACGTCTGTTATTTTTCGATAACGGACGGGTTGGTCTATAACAGACCGATGTCAATGGCAACAAGACTTTTCACTGCTAAAGCGACTTTTCAACAAGACTCTAATCAGCTTCTGTGATAGACAGCACCCGTTGTCCTGGCTACCGCTGTCAATGGCAACAAGACGTTCACTGCTAAAGCCACTGGCTTGTATACAAGTCAGTGGCTAAAGCGAATGTTTCATATCACTCCGCAGGGGGTCCGGTCTTTTGTCACTCTAATCAGCTGCTGTGAAAGACAACACCTGTTGTCCTGGCTAGCCTACCTAGCTGTTGCCTAGCGGTGTTCCACAACGGCACTGTTTTGTTTTGCGCAGCAACAATCTTAACATTAAATAGGTCTAAAGAAATGTCCCCGCATGTGTGAATCATTTAAGTATATCCATATAATAAGCGGGTTAACTTTCGGCGAGTCGGTCGCTTTGTGGAATAGCAGCACTTCAGAGAGAACAAGACCCCTCCGCTCCGCGTCGGGGTCTAAAGATTCTCTCTGTCGTGCTGCTATTCCACGGTAGCGACCTTCTCGCCGAACGTTAACCCTTACATAATCAATTTATGCCCATCGAAATCCTATGCATTATTCATTCTCGACCCACATTTAGAATATTCTCTTTCTTACTGTAACAGTTAGAGCATGTTGCAGGAATCTGTTACGGATGCAGTATAGATGTGGTGCTTTCCTTGAAGGAGAAAACAGTTTTTTTGACATTGGGTCTGTAAATTCACATCATGTTCTACTCAGCCCTATAACATGTGTGTCATTTGGACTCTTCCGAAGACATACGGTATGGTCAGAGAGAGTAGAGAGAGAGAGTTTCCATTGGTCCATTGTTTCCTTGTTCTATTTTGGCCTCCCTTTAGGCAGACCTAGGCAGACCTAAGGACTGTTCTATTCATTGTAGGAGCATTATGACACGGCCCTTTAGGCAGACCGGAACCTGGTCGCGTTAGGTGCCCATAGAAACCTATTATATTGGCATATCTCTATATACTTAAAGAATCTCTGGTATGGTTATATCCATGTTTTGCATTTTTTGCAGGCACAACATATGTTGTTTTTCATTTATTCGTTACAGTATGCTACCACAGTATGCTAACACATATGGATGGCTTAGTAAAGGCGGAAATTTGTGACGTGACATCACATCTGCCTTTACCAGACTTACAAAAACTAGCATCCGCAAATCCGAGAAGTTTCCAAACAAGCAATTCGCCTACGTGTTATGAGTGGTGACATACCATAATGACTAAATTAAAAACAGCATTTGTGTCTGCAAAAGAAGGCCATAGGAAGTCATTTCATGACCAAATATCTTCGGCAGAGCTCCAAATGACTCACAACATACTAACCCCAACTCCGATGAAGTTGGGACGTTTGGTAAACAGTGAATAAAATCAAAATGCTATCATTTTCAAAACACTCAATCTATTCATTAGATGGAGAATAGTGAAAAGACAACATATTAAGTGTTAAAACCGAGAAAAAATATTGTTTTGGGGGACATATGTACTCATTTCTAATTTGAGAAATCCAACACGTCTCAAAAGAGTTGGGACGGGGACAATAAATGGCAGCAAATGTCGAGGAAGACTAAAAACAAAACAAAAGACAACACTTAACAGTTAAATACATTAACCGATGAGATGATTTTATATAAAAAACAGTGTTAATTCCTATCTTGGACATGATTTCACCAGCTTAAATGGTGGGTGTATTCCTTGTCATGTTTTGCAATGTTTTCCTTTCTGTAGTGCTTATAGTGTGACAGGTCTTGACCAAAAACCCACCATTTTATCACCTGCTGGTCCTTATGATGGAGCCAAACTGTTAAAACATAGTAGAGAATGCAATTTGACCTTACTATGTGGCAGTAATCGAAGATCTCCCTTCAAAATATAATGCATGAGTGGCTTTTCATGCTGTTTAAAACCCATTTATACCATTCAGCACTGTATTTAACTCTACAGTTGAGTGAGAACATCTTAACCAATGCACTACTGCACCCACATGCCATCATGGAGGCTGACTTTTGAAGCTAGCACTAACACAAGTTGGATGGTCCATTTTCACTGTAGCACAGGATGTGCAATGCTCTATTATTGTCAAAAAGAATGGACTTCTACAACTTCTGCTGACTTCTGTAAGCAAAGGACAGTTTCCCATGTCTTCTGGGTCTATTTCAAGTGAGCTCAGGTGCTTAGGAGAATGTTAAACCCCTGTGTCATTTTCATGCATTAAGCATTCTTAATATGGTCAATTTTCAATAGCTCTAGCACTCCAGGAATTAGAGTGAGACTACAGCCAATATATATTTCATGATGTCATGAACCTATACAATGATTTTATTAACAAAAATATGTCTTATATACACTCAATCGTGGTAAATCAAAGGGAATTCAAAAATGTATGTAATAACTATGGTAATTATTCCCTTTGCATCTTTAATTCTGAGTGACTCAGCCTCTCTGTGATGATCTTATACCTGGACACCTATATTGTCCGTCAGTACAATTCATTTTGAAATGTTATTCTTTGTTGTTTTATCTTATTTGGATGTTTACTAAATTTCACTGATCCCCGTCCCAACTCTTTTGAGACGTGTTGGATTTATCAAATTAGAAATGAGTACATATGTCCCCCAAAACAATATTTTTTCTCGGTTTTAACACTTAATATGTTGTCTTTTCACTATTCTCCATCTAATGAATAGATTGAATGTTTTGAAAATGATAGCATTTTGATTTTATTCACTGTTTACCAAACGTCCCAACTTCATCGGAGTTGGGGTTTGTACATGGGTGAGTACAGCATGAGGTTATAATACAATGTGAAATCAAGGGCCCAATGTCAAAAAAGGAAACATAAAAACGGTTTTCTTTAAGGCTGTCTGTGTTATTTGTCTGTCTTTATATGTCTTACTTACTTATTAATTATTGAATGAATCCATTGTTTATTTGCATGTTGTTTTTTTTTCTTGCAGATGCACAGGATGTGCTTGTTGAATGTTCTGGGATATAGTAGGCCTACTACATGTACAGTATCATGGGAGTGGCATCTGCAGTGCAGTAATGGATAGGTAGACATCAACTAAACACTTCAGATTTGAAAAAGATATGGTCTACATGCTGAACAACCAAGCAATCAGCTTTCAAATGTTCACAATTACACGGTACTTACACTTTTCAGAAACGTAGCCTTAGTCTACGTGTTAAGGAGTCTTAATGTTTGCCAAAACATGGCTTACATACAATAGGCCTACAGTAAGTGTGTGCTTTGTTTTGTTATGATCTTTTTAAAGCGTAACAAGCAGTGCAACTAAAGCGTTAATCTGTCGTGTTCTCTCAACACATGGCACACTATCATTTGTAATTTATAGGGACTGACCCCGCGCTGAAAGCAGCACTTTGGTAGTAGACAAACGCTGTCATCTCCCCCCCATCATTGCCGTGACACAATCGCTCGCACGCCTTCTCTCATCATTAGGTCCCTGTCACAACACATCTGCAAACAGCAAAACAATCAGGCTAATTTGTGAATTAAGCTCTCACGTCAACACACGCTAGATAGTGTTTATCAAGATGGTGGCAGCCGGCGAGTGGGAAGTGACACTGACAGACTTGGAGGGTGGTTTGTACTATAACTAGCATGACGGGTATATGCAAAGCTCTGGTCTGAAAGCTGTATAAAAAGTGAAAGGGCATCTAATAACATTGCATAGTATAGTGTATAAAGCAGGTGCACGTGACATAGGTACAATGCTTCACCTTCTCACAACAGCAGGGTATGACTAATACCATTAGTCTACATTGTTGCATTCATTTTCTCTCATTTGTCTTTTTCCCATTTGCTGCTTGGCCATCTTTGTGTTGTTACTGTGTCATTCAACATTACAGTCGGCCCTACCGTGGCTGATATGGTAGTTCACTCGTCTACTATGTGGCCGACCCGGGTTCGATTCCCGGCCAGGGTCCTTTGCCGACCCTTCCCCGTCTCTCTCTCCCAACTCATTTCCTGTCTCTACTTCACTGTCCTGTCTGAGAAAAAAACAATAAAGGCTAGTAAAGCCTCCCCCCCCAAAAAAACCCCATTATGGTCTACACTGTTGTATGAGTTTATCGGGGTGATACGTGCCTCCATCCCTTTCAACACTCAGAGATTCAGGTACTCTACATGTACACGTAGGGCCAAATCACCCCTGCCCCTTTTCATTGTTGACTTCATCGTTGCCTGCTTGTGTCCAAGCCCTTACAAGGGATACAAAACTATGGTGACGTCACCCAGCTGTGACCAGCGCTATATAGCCACAGCAGTGGGAGCATCTGCACCAGTTTCAGGATCCAGCCCAGTGTCAGTGGCTAATGCCTCTTTTCCACTGCCGATTTTCTGGTAGGCCTACAGCTCGACACAGCGCAACTCGGCCGCCACTTTTTGCCCTTTGAATAGGCACGAGTCAGTTCAATTGTAAAGCAAAAAGTGGCAGCCGAGTCGCCCAGTAGGCCTACCAGAAAACCGGCAGTGGAGAAGAGGCATAAGTACCCCTGGTGCTCTGTCCTGCTACGTGTCCACAAGCACTGTGCTCCGCCATTCCAGGCAAGGACAAAGAAACCAGGCAGACGGTTAACGCTGAGCATGTCAGGTGTGACAGTCGGGAGGGAGATACACTGGTGTGTCAGAAAGTTTTATGTGCCTCTGCTGATGAGTCTGTTGGGTCAGAGCATTTAAGGCCTGTAACTGGCACATTTCTGATGTGTGCTATCAAACACCATTTGTAAACATACTGTATGTTGGTGTCCTTAGCTTGGTACACATAACATTCACCATGAATGTAACTGAGTCTGTGAATAAAAATCCCAATCGTTCCTTTCTATTTTCTTAATGGCCAATGGATAAATGCTGTACAATTAAGTGCCATATTTCATTGAGCATTGTGAAAGACCAAATAAAATGTACACTCTGCAGAAAGACAACAAGTGTATGACATTTCAAGATGAGAGTGGGCAGCAGAACAGCAGGATGGCTAGAAAAGATACTGACCTTAGGTGAATCGTCTGCCAAGGCAGCACAAAGGGGAAGAGTGAAGCTGCCTGACTTTCTCCAAAAGTTTGAAAACCACCACACTGTCTGTTTGCCTCAATCAATAACATGCGGCGGGGCCACCTGATGAAAAACATGTACAGTAACAACAGATGTCTAGGGGAGCTGGTGAAGTAACTTCAGCGAAATTGGGAAGAGGTCTAGATCCAGGTATAGAAAGCATCTAAGCTCAAACCTCAGTGCAATGACTGTTTTTGTTACTCAAAGTCTTACTGTCAAGTCTTTCATATAGCCTATATCATTGTAGCCTACAAGGTAGCCATACATGGTACAGAGAGGATGGAAAATAAAATAGATTGATTGGTTGATTGATTCATCAATTCATACATTGGGTTATAGGCAATACTTATTTATTTGACAATTCATTAGTCAGTATATATTCGTTATAACCATATACAGGTAGTAACTTCTGTACTGTAGTCAACACACTACCAAATCCATTGAGAGAGTTTTAGAATGTGAAGAATGGGTGGGTTTGTTGTTAAACATTTAAGTTGTGTCTGGAAAATGTCATTTTTGTTATTATGGGAAACAGTCAAAAATGAGTTTATCGGCATGAACTTAAAGGGACACTGTGTGAGATTTTTAGTTGTTTATTTCCAGAATTCATTCACTAATGTTACCTTTTTCATGAATACTTACCTCCACCATCAAAGTATTCATTATACTGAAAATGTGCACTTTTCATACATGAAAAGATGGATCCTCTCCATGGTGCGCCATTTTGAATTTCCAGAAATAGCCATGTTTAGCTGCAGAAATGACTGTACTTGGGCCATACTAGAAAATATTACTTTATGACTTAGTAAACGTTAATGAAAAGATCAAATTTGGCAATAGGCAACCCAATTTCAATGAACAACATGCAGTAGGCCTACCTTTTTTGACCATTTCCTGCACAGTGTACCTTTAACCAAAAATCCTTGTACTGTATGTGATTGCAGAAACCGTATCTCACGCCTTTCGTAAAGTCTTCACGAAAAAAAATAGAGTAATTTTCGTGGTGCATTCACGTTATTGCCCGCCTTTCGTAAAGTCTTCACGAAAATAATAGATTAATTTTCACGCTGGCTATTCACTTGAATTGCCCGACTGTTGCCTAGCGACCCACTAGTTTGATGCCCTTTCGGTAGCCTACCGTCACATGGTAATCAAACATTTCAAACAAGCAATTTAGGGTTAGGTTTAGGGTCAAGGTTAGGGTTAAGGTTAGGGTTAAGGTTAGGGTTAGGGTTAGGTTTAGGGTTAAGTAGGGTTAAGGTTAGGGTTAGGTTTAGGTTTAGGGGACATAAGGCGTAAGTACCGAAAGGGCGTCGAATTAGTGAGTCCCAAGTGTATCAGCAGTGTTCTGTCAGCACCCCCTCCCAGCCCCTGCAATAACCATAGCAGCAGTGGGGCAATTCAAGTGAATAGGCAGCGTGAAAATTAATCTATTATTTTCGTGAAGACTTTACGAAAGGCGGGCATTAACGTGAATGCACCGCGAAAATTAGTCTATTTTTTTCGTGAAGACTTTACGAAAGGCGTGAGATAGGGCTCTTGCAGAAACCACTTGTCTGAGATTTTTTATGACGTGCTACGTAAGCTACTCACAGATTTGACAATACAGTTGAAACTGCGGAAACGATATCAACATGTGACTCTTCCTTGCGAGCTGCCATTGTTGTCTGACACAAGTATCACTTTCTGCTCCCCCCTCTTTTTTCCCACTATGTTTAACCTCTTCAACTACCTCACCTCTCTGAAAATCCCACAAACCTGAAACCGAAAACACAAATATCTGTTAAGAGCCAGGTTAAGTCACCACCACTGGCGTAACGCAAGTACTTCAAGCCCCCCTGCAAGCTACCAAGAATGGGCCCCTGAACGAAAAAAGAGGGCCTAATATCATGTAGAGGGGGCCAGTTTCTTCAAGTCAAGGGCCCATGTGGGCCCCTCGCCTCGTATGGGCCCCCCTTCCTCGCGGGGCTGTGGGGGTATACTTTACGCCCCTGCCACCACACTTAGTTTTGGAACTTGATGGGTGAATCAGTTTATCTTTAGACATTTAAGTTTTGTCTGGAACATGTAATTCTTTGTCAACATACGGGATCATCAATCAAAGATGAGTTTGTTAGTTTGTACAGTTGTTTATGTAATAGGAACTTTAACTATTAAACTTTTGAGTGGTTTCCCAGCTTGGGGCTCAGACTGGCATATCAAAATTGCTCCATGGGAGACAGAGTACAGTATGCTTTTATGTTTTTATGTCACCACAGTGTGAGTGCTCTCTCTGTAGGTGTGTGTGTGTGTGTGTGTGTGTGTGTGTGTGTGTGTGTGTGTGTGTGTGTGTGTGTGTGTGTGTGTGTGTGTGTGTGTGTCTGTGTCTGTGTCTGTGTGTCTGTGTGTCTGTGTGTGTTGGTGTGTGTGTGTGGCACCTTGAGGATCGCCCATACACTTGCAGAAAAATGGATGGTCTGGAAGAAAAAAACAGCCTGGGCATTTTTGACTTAGTCCTGCCCCTCATACATGCACCAGCTGTTGTCGTAGCCTACTATATTTGTTAGCTCAGTGCACTCTCTAAATCGAAGATGATGAAAAGAAAGAAGGAAGAAAAAGAACAGCATCAGCCCCTGAGGAGTAGCCACCGGCGTAACGCAAGTACTTCAGGCCCCCTGCAAGCTACCAAGAAAGGGCCCCCAAACAAAAAACGAGGGCCTTATATCATGTGGAGGGGGCCCGTTTCCTCAAGTCAAGGGTCCATGTGGGCCCCCCAGTGTCATATGGCCCTCCCTGCCTTGCGGGGACTGCGGAGGTATACTTTACGCCCCTGGGACTACCCTGTATGCCAGATTACCACTCCAGCCCTGTCCATACATGCCCTACATGGACTCCCGTGGAGAGATAATGCAGAGACTTACCACTGTCTGTATATTCCTCCAACCCACAGAAAACCCTAGATCGCAACAAAGTGGTGCATTTTCATCCCAGACTAGTAATTAACTCCCCACGCTGATGCCATTTTCCTACATGCACGCTCGTTCCGCAAACTTTTAAGGTGAGAAACACTCTTGATCTTCATGGGAGCAGAGTGGTTGACTGTTAAAAGCACTCGTTAACTCAGACTTCGGTTTCTTCTCAGCAGGTGGAGGGCTGAGGAAGTTCACATATCAAAGAGCTGCAGTAGACTATAGCTGAAAAATATCTCACATCAGATTTCAATAAACCAGCTTGTGTTCATTTGCCGTCTAGGTGTTGAACTCAAAAGAGAGATTCACTTTGAAGAGAATTCCTTCACAATTCTCAGACGTGTAAATTACTGGTCCTACCGTGGCTGAAATGGAAGGGCATTCGTCAACTACGCGGCCGACCAGGGTTCAATTCCCGGCGCGGGTCCTTTGCTGGCTCTTCCCTGTCTCTCTCCCAACTCACTTCCTGTCTCTGCTTCACTGTCCTGTCTGAGAAAAAACAATAAAGGCTTGTAAAGCCCCAAAAATACGTTAATAAAGACTTGTAAATCACTGCTCATATCAATATATGTTCTACACTTATATTTGCTCTTTAGAGGTTATGTATGTTTGATGGCCTTAATAGTGGCTTCACTTGTCTAAATTACAGTACGCTAAATTTTACAATGGAAAAAGCCATGTTGTTGTGTTTGCACTGCATCATGAATGCATCTGCTGTGTTTTACAGCATGCAAAGATCCAAAACATAACATGAAATGACACCTATAGCTAATATTCTTGTAATGCATGAGATCCACAAGCTCAGAAAAATCTGTGGCCATAATTTAAAAGACAGAGAAAAAGGCAACCTGAAATCGTGCCATTTCCTTGGTCTACCTGTACCTCTTTTGCAAGTACATCAAACAAGTTCGGTTTTGACGCAAAGCAGGTATGAATGACTAGTTTCTATAGATAACAGTGGTGTGTAAGGCTATGTCTATACCAACAAATGCTACTCAAACACTCTCAGAATGCATTGAATTGAAGGTTTCTGGTGTCACATAAAAGGACTCATCCTCCAAAACGTTCTACTCCCTGTGCTCAATCCTGTCTGCTCTTTCATGTTATGTTATGCCTCATTCTCCGTCTGTCTGACCAACTCATAGTTCACTCTCCCCTGTCAGCCATGCACTGCCCTCACTTTATTTTGTCTTGCTCTCCATTTCCTCAACTATTCGTCCCTGCTCTACTTCTCTCTCTCTATCTCTTTGGCTCCTCTTCACTCTCCCCATTTCATGTTCTCTTTCTCTGCATCCCTTTTCTTTAACCCGGCCTCTCAGTTGTCTGTCCTTTGTATTCACCCCTTCTCTCTCTTCACTCTTCCCTTCTCTCTCTCTCTCTCTCTCTCTTTTTTTACGCATGCACTCGCACTCACTCGCACTCACTCGCACACACACACACACACACACACACACACACACACACACACACACACACACACACACACACACACACACACACACACACACACACACACACACACACACACACACACACACACACACACACACACACACACACACACACACACACACCTCTTCTCTTCTCTCTCTAGTCTCTCTCCCATCTCTCATACCATATCCCCTGCAGCCCCCCTGGCAGGTTCTCTTCCATGGCTCTGTAGTCTGCCCCCCCAGGTGGAGGCGTACAGTAGCTAGCTGGCTGGAGAACTGCTGTGCTGCAGTTTGAGTGCTAATCAGCTCAATTGTGGAAGTGAACTCAGACATGGGCCCTCACAGGATGATTACAGTCCTGGTCTCTCAAGTCGCCGCCCTGCTCCGCGTTGCCTCTCCTCTTTCCTATTCCCCGTTCTCTATTGTGCTCTGCCATCCACCCCCCCCTCTCTCTATCTCTCTCTCTCTCTCTCTCTCTCTCTCTCTCTCTCTCTCTCTCTCTCTCTCTCTCTCTCTCTCTCTCTCTCTCTCTCTCTCTCTCTCTCTCTCTCTCTTTCTCTCTCTCTCTCTCTCCTCTTTCTGCTCCTCTCCTCTCCCACTTTAGTTCTCCTCTTTTCTCAGTTCTCCCACTTTAGTTCTTCTCTCCTCTACCTCCTCTCCTCTCTTCAGACTCTGCTCTGCTCTCCTCTGGTCTCTCTTCCCCTCGCCTGCATTCTCTCCTATTTTCTCATTTCCCTCCTCTCATCTACCCTTTTGCTCTCCTCTCCCCTTCATCCTTTCCTCTCTTCACTTTTCCTCTCCACTTACCTTTCTCTCTTCAGTCACCCTCTCCTCTCCTATCCTCTACTCTCCTCTCCTTTATTCTTCTCTCCTTTCATTTATTCTCATTTCCTCTCCTCTCATCTCCTATCCTCTCCTCTCCTTTCCTTTATTCTCCTCTCCTCTCCTGTATTCTTCTCTCCTACATCTATCCTCCCCTTACCTCCTCTCCTCTCCTTTATTCTCCTCTCCTCTCTCCTCCCTCTCCTCTCCTCTCTCTCCCCTCCCCTCTTCTCTTTCCTCCCTCTCCTCTCCTTTATTCTCCTCTCCTCTCTCCTCCCTCTCCTCATCTCTCTCCCCCGCGCTCCTTTTCACTCTTCTCCTCTCCTCTCCTCTCTTCTCTTCTCCTCTCCTCTCCTCTCTCCACACGCTCCTTTCCACTCTTCTCCTTCCCCTCTCTGCCCACTCACCTCTCTCACTTCCGCTCAGCCCAGACTGTCTACTGGTGTATCAGAGCCTATTATCAAGATGTCAACACTAAAATATTGATGTTGGACATACAGTAGGCTAGGTAGTGTATAGGTACACATAAGCTCAGAGAATCAGCAGGACTATAGGACGTACATAGTAATTTTAGTCAGAGTTCATATTTGAATTAATTTCTATCTGTGAACACGTGTTTGTAATTAATCAGACCTTATCTAACTTCATCTAAGTGTTATTTGTATATAGCATATTTTCAGTTGTACTTTACATGACCAATCAACAAGAGAATTACATGTAGCCTACCATTGTTTCTGAGGGCTGTTTTTTTCTCAACAAGAAATTGCACCATGCTGAGGAAAATTGCTTTCGGAACTTTCTGTCAGAAAGTTTTAGTGTCTTATAGTTTAGCGGTTTACTGTTTAGAAGCCCAGGGGCATTAAAAGGGATTTTTATGATGCCGTGTGTAGTTGTTGTTACAGTAAATCTGACTGCTGTCAGAGTTGACCTAGTGCTGTAATTCCGAGTGCATGGCAAAGAGATGCGTTTAATGCATCTTCAGACTCCACTTCAGATATTGTATGGCTTTTGAAACATCTGCAGAGAGCAGCTCTTTCATTGGAAAAGAAAAGAGAGAGGCAGATGAAGAGAGAAGATGAATAGAAAGAAAGAAAGAAAGAAAGAAATAAAGAAAGAAATTTCCTGTCCATTCACTTCAGATGAATAACTAACCAGAGAGCCACAGATTGAGGAATGACACACTAAAGCTATTGATGTGAGCCTTGCCTAGTCTTCTATTTGTGTTGCCAGGCTTGACATGCATTTACTGTCCCTGTTACATCAATGGAATACAGTGAAACAACAAAGTATGTTAAAACATCTGATGTTTTGTACTACACTTTAGGGTTAGGGTTAGGTTAGGTACGTACAGTGCAACACCACAACATTACAGTTAAAAGGGAGATCTGGGCTCACATCACACCCAAGGTCATCCTTCCCCATATCTCTCTCTCTCTCTCCCCCCATGCTTTACTGCCACTCTCTCACATGGTCCAATCATAAAAATAATTTTTGCTTACTTTCTTTTTCAAACAGTATGCTCACTTTATTTTCCCGAGTGTAACCCATCACATCTTTGAACTATACGTGGCTTTTGAGGAAGAGTCAGCTGTGACTACAGATGCTGACTCATTTGCTGTCGAACTACCTGCACAGCTGATTGTCACCCTATCAGCTATGGACTGTGGCTGATCAGCTGACTGTAGAAGCTTTTAAATTACCCACACAATGCCATGTTCACACTTTGCCTGATGAAGACCTGACGGTCGAAACGTTGCGCTCTTGCTATTAAATTTTCACAGAAGACAAGCAGTGTTTGCAGACTTTATTCCTTTTCACTTGGATTATTGCTTTTATGGTCCTGCACCTGGCCCATCGACTGGGATGTGCACACATCTACCCATCTGAACCCAATCAAAAAAAGGCCCAAAAAGCACATAGGCACAAAGGCAACACAACACAACAAACACACACAGCACAACACTACACAACACAACGCAACACAAAACGGCTAAAAACTGAGAGAATATTTGATTACACTTTAAAAAATTGTTGTAAAATAAATGACTGTGGCCTCATATCAACACTTAGCCTCACCCCATGGCAACAAGGCTGTAGTTAGACAGCTATAGGCACTTATGAAAGTGGGTAGCGATTGGCCCACTGCGTACTGTATGTACAGTACAGCACATGAGGCACAGCCCAGCAACACACACGGATAGCATTGTCTCACATGCAAAAGTTAATTAGCATTTCCATTACAGAAAACCATTATCTGTCCTGTGGAATGGGGGCGAAAATGGTAATTACCTTTACATTCTAGAACACATATCAAGAACACATACAGCAGGAAAGAGATCATGGGGGGGTGGGGCAGTCCAGGGCTCAGTCCATGCGGTGGTTTGTGGGGTGGATTCAGAATTGGGTCCTCATTACATTGATATTGAGTGGGTGGGTGGTGGGGGGGCTTTCAGATCTACTTTGCACCAGGCCTGGCTAAAGCTGTTAGCATCCCTGTACGTACAGCACAGCGCACGAACAGTAGTGGATGGGAGAGGGGGTTTGGGGTTGAGGGTGTGTGTGTGTGTGTGTGTGTGTGTGTGTGTGTGTGTGTGTGTGTGTGTGTGTGTGTGTGTGTGTGTGTGTGTGTGTGTGTGAGAGTGTGTGTGAGAGGGGGGCGGGGGGGTCATGAAGTGTTTTAACCACTTATGTGCCGTTTAGAGAGTTTTGTGAACGCCAGGTCGTTAATCAGCTGCGGCAGGGCGGAGATCCCCAAAGCTATGGTTTAATGGCGGCGGTAATGACAGAGGTCTGTTTCGCGTAGAGACCTGAGAAGATAGAGAGAGGGGGGTGGGGGTTGGGGGGGGGGGGGGCGGCGGTCGGGGGGGGGCGTGTGTGTGTGGGTGGGTGGGTAGTTTCTCCCAAGAGGCAGCTGCAAACTGAGGGGAGAGAATTATATGAACTTCATCTGCCATGGGGAGAGAGAGAAAGAGAGTGTGATAAAAAGGGAGAGAGAAAAAGAGACAGAGAGAGAGAGAGAGAGAATAAAAAGAGAGGGAGATAGAAGGTATAGTGGCTACGGCTGAAATAGGGGAAAGAGAAGGATCAAGTGAATGAGAGAGAGAGAGAGAGAGAGAGAGAGAGAGAGAGAGAGAGAGAAGGTAGTGGCTACGGCTGCAGTATAGGGGAAAGAGGGGGATGAAGTGTAAGAGAGAGAGAGATAGAGAGAGAGAGACGGCTGTGGCGACGGTGGCAGCAGTGGTGTTGAATTTATTGAGAAGCGGAGTGCGAGGGGCAAGGAGGAGAGGAGAGGAGAGGAGAGGAGAGGCCATAAAAATGGCAGATAAATAATGGAACCAGTACCTGCGGGTCACGAGAGCAGAGGAAATATTCTTGCCTTTTTTCCACCCCTCCGTCTTCCTCCTCTCTGTCTTGTCTTTCCTTCTCTGTCTTGTCTTTCCTTCTCTCTCTCTCTCTCTCTCTCTATCTCTCTCTCTCTCTCTCTCTCTCTCTCTCTCTCTCTCTCTCGGATGATGGCCAGGGCAGTGCCAGAGCCACGGCCTGGGATGATTTATTCATTATATGAATAATCGACTCTCCTACACTCTGCTCTCCTTCTGTTTTTAATGCATGGCAGAGGTTATGCTAACGACCTTTAAGCACACTGCCGCACCACGCGGGCTACCCCGAGAGCAGCTACGTACGCTATGCTAGCATTAGCGGCCGCTAATAGAGAGATTGGGCCCGCTGTTGTTCTCATGAAAGACTTCATGTACCGGAGCATGCTATCTGGTTTTGCTGGCAGTAACTTGGTCTTCAGAAGCTACACATACTATAGCCTGACAAGCCAGACTAAAAGTGAGATTAAATGATGAATATTTAGTCTGGCCCTGATTAATGAGACATCAGAAGATTGTTGATGGGAACAACCCATTGTTTTTCAAACTGTGTCTGTGCCTTAAAAAGGAGAGAGATGGGAGAGCGCTGCCTTGGGTCTCAATCAAATGTTGTGCAGGTGCTCTTCAAGGGAAAAGGGCATCAGAATCTTCAAAGTCAAGGAGGGTCCCGAGGCAACACTGCTATTCAAAGTTTTATTTTTTCCACACGTGTCTGTGCCTATTGGCCAACGCTTTGTCGTCACTCACTGAAAACCCCGCCCGATTTGCATCCAAAGATTCAAAACAAATCAAAACCAATGTCCTGTGTTGTGATTGGCCAGCCAGATTCAGGGCATTGGGGTATTGTCCGAGGCTCGACCCAGTGGCAGGCAAAAAATAATTTTGGCCGCTGGCGGGTGGGGCTATTTTACTCGGCTAATACATACTAAAGTACACATGAAGACACATGTTAACTCATGGTAAGTGTGCTTGGCCTATAGTATATGCATGCTCTGCCACATTTACATGTACAGACGGTGGTTCAACATTCATGCAAACACATGTGCAGCACTCTAGCCTACATGTGAGCTTTTGTGTGTATGGTGTGCAAGGGCTTTTAAACCAAAAAAGTTTTTACTTGCTTGTCACGTTAGCTTCTGAAAAACATCATAATACAAAGAGCAGAGAGCATCCATCCTACCTCAGCACTTAGCTATTAGTGCTAATAAGTGGATTATGCAAACATACATGCTAGCGAGACAAACAGTAATGCCTCTGACTGGGACGGCGAAACGAAATGCGCTTTCTTTTTATGCGGGTCTGTGAATGGAATTACTTTCAAAACACATTTTCCAGGACACATATAAATAAATAAATAAATAAATATACAGAAGCCTTCAGAAATCTTTTTTTTTTTACAAGACTGTGACCTGCGCCACTCTGACAGCTTCTCATTTGGTTGCAGGCCATTAAAAAATGGCATTAAATTTCCCCTGCTCCCACAACCCCCTTCTGATGCCCATTTCCATCTCCCAGACTCTTTCAATGATCACGAACATGTCTTTTTGTTCTCCCTCTCTCTCCCAATCTCTTTGTCGTATTTTTTACGTATGCATGTGTACATGCTTTGTGTGTGTGTGTGTGTGTGTGTGTATGTAAGAGAGAAACACTGAGTTGAAAGAATAGTGAATGACAGAGTGGAGAGACAGAAAGAGAGTGTGAAAGAAAGAATAGATGAGAGAGGGAAAAATAGCGAGAGAGAGAGAGAGAGAGAGAGAGAGAGAGAGAGAGAGAGAGAGAGAGAGAGAGAGAGAGAGAGAGAAAGAGAGAGCATGCATGCTAGAGAGAGATACCCCAAGTTGAAAGAGAGAAAGAGAGAGCAAGAGATAACATCCTATCTTTGGGCAGATTATGTCCATTTCAGCCATGTTTTCCCACCGGGCTTTTGTTGCCGTGTGAGCTCTGTAGGGCCACTAGGAGCAAACACACCGTATTTCATCTTCGCAACCCAAATCCTCCTGTTTTCACCCACACTAATCCACCGCCAAAATGGGCACTACAGTACCCCCACAGACCCCTGGGGGTCACCCCCCAGTTTTCATCACACATTAATCCACCAAAAAGGACGCTACCTACCTACCTCACAGACCCCCCTGTTTTCATCACACATTAATCCACCGCCAAAACGGGCACCACCTCACAGACCCTCCTATTTCACCTCTTCACTAATCCACCTCTAAGATGAGAATCCTTACCTTGCCATCTCACTGAAGATTACCTCCTTAGACTTCTACTGTAGACTTCCCGTTGTCCTTTTTCGTCCTTCGTCCTTTTTGTCTTTTTTTCCCCCTCCCTCCCTTTTACCTTCATCTTTTTTGGTTGAAGAAAAGAGTGAAGGCAACTTACTGCCAACTTAAGTGCACAATTTCCAATTTGCGAGTTTGGCCACCAGTCAAGGATAACAGCTGTACAGTTTGCAGGTTCAGTGAACCCGACTCGTTTCCTGGCAGCACCGGGAGGCCAAGAGGGAGCAGATCATAATTACAAATGTTTTGGGTTATCTTGATCTTGGACAGAGAGAGAGAGCGAGAGAGAGCGAGAGAGAGAGAGAGAGAGAGAGAGAGAGAGAGGTGAGTAGAAAAAAATATGTTGAAAAGAAGAAAATACAAACCAGCCAAAACTTAGAGCAGTCTCTCTCTGTTTTATGCTCCCTCTCTTTTAATCCCAAGAGTGACAGAGAAAGAGAGAGATGGAGAGAGAGAGAGAGAGAGAGAGAGAGAGAGAGAGAGAGAGAGAGAGAGAGAGAGAGAGAGAGAGAGAGGGAAAGAGAGGTATGGAGAGAGAGAGAAACAGAGACATGAATAGAGGAAGATGTAAGACCAAGGGAAACAACAAAAGAAACCAATACAGTTAAAAGCAAGTTTCAGTGCAAGAGACTAGGAGCAAGAAGCACAAAAAAACAACTCAAAGAAGCACAGAGAAGCTTTGAGTAGCCAAGTCGATGGCTGTTAACGTCTGTGAGTGTAAACGGAGCACATAAAACCATCCACACATGTGGCACACTTTCCTACACTAATTGGTTTACCGTTGCCACGCAGTTAACTTCAGTTGCCATGGACACGTTGAACGAATGGCATCATTAAACCATCCAAAGACAAAAAGAAAGTCAACAGCAGGACCTGGCTGAGGCGCAAACAGCTAAAGCACCAAAGTGTTACGCCGGCGTCCTAAGTTCGATTGTGGCCCAAGGTCATTTCCTGATCCTCCCCCATCTCTGTCTCATACTCTCATCTCTCACGGTCCAATCCAAAAAGGCATAAACATCTCTATAATAGTGCATGTACTACATATAAACATAGGCCTACATAGGGTATGTATATATATATATATGAAGAGTTCAGATGCAAAACCCCCTAAATGTCTTTTCAAAAAATAATCTTAATTCATTTAATTCATCAAAATTGCATATTTTTTTTATTTTACTTATGTAATATAACTATTTATATGTATCATCAAGTAGATGAATGTAAACCAAACCAACAACGGGGTTCTCTAAAAATATAGAAGTGCAGGTCTTCAGAAATGGAGTTAGGGGGTTCTACATCTGAACTCTTCATATATTATATATATATATTCTGCTGTATATTATGTAATTTTTTTCTGTAGAGCTGTATTTGACATGTCGCTAAATTTAGTTTGCCACGGAATATGTATGTACCATCACAGCTCCACCTCAAGGCTCTACTTCTCCGGTTCTCACCGCGAGTCCAGGGGCTTGCACCATATGCTTGACGCAAAACAACAACCCTTCTTTCACCCCCTGCAGAAACCGATTCCACCCAACACCGAACAATATTAGACTCTATGACACCCTGAACTCACACCTAGTTGGTAAATTAAGAGGTGCTCAAACACCACCTTCAGTGAGGCCGACATCTTCTGCCCCAAGGCATCTCCTGCTGATCTGCATCAGTGATCACACACGTACGTACACATGCACGCATGCACGCACGCACACACACGCCCAGCTCTGGGACCATCACGTCTTCACCATGCTTTGCAGAACATGGCACCCTGCTGTGGTGTCGATGAGCCCCATCCAACCAGCCAATGAAAAAGACTCTATTCTAAAGTGAGAGAGAAAGTGAGAAGGCTGTGTGTGTTAGCGGGTGAACGTTCTCCAATTTGGAAGGCATTACTCTACTACAGTACTTGGATCTTGGAAAGAGCCCAACACAAGTGATGCTCCCAAGCAGATGAGAAGAGAAACAGTTTGAAATAGGCCTACAAGGTGGAGGACAGATGGTTGTCATTTGTTTTGTAAAAATAAGTACGAGTGTCCATTGCCCTTTCATCCTATAAGAAACAATTATTGCAGGTGCAAGATATACGTACGTATAATAAAACATGACAAACAGCAAACCGCAATGTTTTGACCTAAAACAAAGTCGAGAGAGAGAGACAGAGACAGAGAGAGAGAGAGAGAGAGAGAGAGAGAGAGAGAGGGAGAGAGAGAGACAGAGACAGAGACAGAGACAGAGATTGTAAGGTTGCACAACTTAATGATATTTGAAGTAGGGTTATTACCACATTTTCAATGAAGTGAGCGGATTTTAGCGACTGCACGGATATGTACTGTAATACTCCCACACATCCTCCATTGCATGAATACTTGGGTCAAAGAAGAGCTGCTAACACTTGAATGCTGTAGGTCAGGGCTATTCAAATGGAGGCCCTGGGGACAGATGCCTTGGATGCCCCCCCCCATAAGGTCAGAACAAAATGAAAACAAATATGTGTGCTATCTGTGGCTGTTCATAATTTGTGATCACTAACACTTCAGGTTGGGGATATCTCTACTCTGAATCCACTAGAGTGAAATCTTATCTAAAACTGTGTCATAAATAGACCATCCTACGGCTACTAAGAAATAGAGAAGTGAATATCTGTTCTGTCCGGAAAGCTATCCGCTTGTTTTGAACCCTAACCTCAGACACCGTGCTGCTCGCAGTTATACCGATTCTACGTTCGGCCCCTTCACAAGAGGGAATTTGACAAACCGGCCCTCTAACTTTTAATTGAATACCACTGTTGTAGGTGGATCTATGTATGAAGTCCAGCATCACCAGATTCTTCCGTCTTACTCCACAAACATTCATCTGGACATTCATCTGGACATTCCATAGGTGGTAGGTCTCCGAAGGCATGGTTTTACATGACATTTTTCATGAGCTGCTACTTTGAACTACTCACAGATTCGAAAACACTGTTAAAATGTCAGATTTAACCTCGACGAGCGAGTGCCTGCATCGACCATTGTTGCTGAAAGAACTGTCTTTCACTTACTTTTCCTTTCTCCACAATGTTTCAATGTAAATTACGCCACATCTCTAAAAATTCCCAGATCCCGATTGGTTCTACTGCATTTCGGGTTTGGTAGCAGGGTGAATACGAAGGTCCTTCAGACCCTTGTGTGAACTCAAGAAGCTGAGCAGGCTTCATACAGTACTGTATGTCTGACTACTGGGATAAGTCTGTCTTTATTTCTGACTTACTACATCTTCACTTTACTCCCCCCCCCTCTCTTTCTCCCTCAATCTCTCTCCCTCCGTCTGTCTCGGTATGATCTGTTCTTCAAAGAATCCTCTCTAAATCACGCCAACAGCTTTGCATGGGAATTGCCTGCTGTGATATAGATTCTCGTTCGCGGGAAATGTGTCAATATCAGCAGGCTACAAGGAAGCAAATGCTTTCCTGTGAATGAAAAAAAGAAGAAAAAAAACTAGAAATGCAAATTTAGAGAAGGGATGGGAGTGGATATGATGACAGGGGGACAGGATGGAGAGGGAGGTTGACGTGTCTGCCTATCTGTATGTGTGTGTGTGTGTGTGTGTGTGTGTGTATGTGTGTGTGTGTGCACGCACATGTGTTTGTGTGTGTGTGTGTGTGTGGGGGGGGGGGGTGTGTGGGGGGGGGGTGAAAAGGGTCAAATTCACACCCATATTTCATGTGGCATGCATACAGTAAACAAGTCTACAGAATCTGCGATGGAACCATACTGTTGCCTTTAAAATCCAGATCAGTTTGGCACATGCTCCTCAGAGAAGTGTGGATGAAAGACTGAGAACAGACAAGCAGAGAGAGAGAGAGAGAGAGAGAGAGAGAGAGAGAGAGAGAGAGAGAGAGAGAGAGAGAGAGAGAGAGAGAGAGAGAGAGAGATGGAGGCTGAAGTGTACAGTGTTTTTTCCAAGCATGAGAGATGAAAAAAGAATTACTCCAACTTTTCAGATTTTTTATTTATCAGCAAGCTATGATTCTCAGGTGCCTTGAGCGAGAGGAAGAACATTTATTTTCTTTTTAATTAATTATTTATGTTGACGTCTGTATGTGCCAGAAAAAGGCTTTTTTTTGTTCAAGGCCATTTTTTTTTCCATGTGTTAAATTTATGTAATCGTTTCATGCTAAATTTAATCACAATTTCTTTCTTCTGCCACAAATAGATCTGTCTATCATCCATTTAGATAAGGCATGGCATGTGACAAATACGAATACATGCACACACAGTCTTTCTGCCACCCCAACAAACACACACACGCACACAGACACAGACACAGACACAGACACACACAGACACAGATACACACACAGACACACAGACACACAGACAGACACAGACACACACACACACACACACACACACACACACACACACACACACACACACACACACACACACACACACACACACACACACACACACACACACACACACACACACACACACCTTTCAATTTGTGCTTATATAAGGTACAAAAGCACTTTCACAGTAATGACTTGTAAGATTTTTGTGTCTTTTACACAACTTTCAACTCTGATCTGATATACTCTCTTACATTAGCAAATTAAGAAGATGGGATGAGTGAATTACAGTATGTGTTTATTGTCAGTTCCTCAACTATTTTAGAAAATAAATAAATAAATAAATAAATAAATAAATAAATGGCTCAGGTTTGCACGCATACTGACAATGTGACCTTAAAAGAGAGGCAAATAAAAAGGCCCATTTTGTCAATTTTGACAGAAACACTCAAAATCATGAGCTGAGCCCATCCATCTTTCACTGTTTTGATCATATTAAATTTTAAGTGCTACTTTGCAATATACATTTAGAGTGCGACTTGCTTTGTCATTTTCTTCAGTTCGACACTCAGCTACTCAGTCATTTATGACAGTGCTAGGGACTCTCAAGCAATCAGATGTTGACAGATCATTTATTCAGTCTGATATACAGCCACTAGTTTGAGTTTTAAAATGTGTGCATGTGCGTACACACATGCACACGTACGCGCGTGCACACACACGCACACGCACACACACACATGCTTTTTGATGTTCTTCCAAAGTTGAGCTATGATTCCTACCTGTAGGCTCCAGCATTGCAGGCCCTTTGAGGGCTCTGAAAATAGGGACAGAAGTTGAGTTTTTTTCCAGGGCCAAATTTACTGATGGCGCATTTGTACCCTGATGCTCTTTTGTCTGAACTGTGAAAAGAGAGCACAGATGAGTGAGCGGCATTCAAATAAGCACATAAACAAACAAACTTTCTCTGTAATTATCTCCATCTGTAGCCTAGTTTAAGAGGACATGCATAGTCAGGAAGATGTCCACCTGCACCATAGGCTAATGTGATTCCCTTTTTTTGCATAAAGTTGTTTGCAAATAAACTGACGAGATGAGAAGTAGAAGGATTAGCGGATGTATAATACCTGTATGCTAAACACATAAACAAATGTGAAGCACCGCCACCATGCTGCTCTTATTATTATGTCTATTATGTTACTATGATTACCGACGGTAATGTAGCCCTGTAAACCTACAGTATATGACACTTTCTTTTCAAATAAGGTTGTTTGAGGATAGTCCACTGTTTCAGTTTCAGCGGTTTGTCCTCCACTCACCTTCAGATGACTGCATATACAGTACACTCCCTTTAAAAAAAAAAAAAAATCTGTTTCAGACAATGTCAGACTCCTGCCAGCTAGGCTACTCTTGCTAATGGTTTATTTAGAAGCACTGTGTGGTTTGTGTGAAACTCCAGGAACTGCCAGCAGAAATGTTTTCATTAGCTGCTTTTTTCCCCTCTAACTTTCTTTCACCCTCACCAAGAAAATAAAAAAAGTGTCAGATCCAATGTCTTGATGTTTTTTTCCCAATGATTTGCAAGGACATCACATCACAAACTGAACGCCAGATTTAAATGGACAAGCCCTATCTCCATGGCAGCACATTGCATATCAGTCCCATCAATCAACCTAATACTGCGCTTGCTTGTGAAGTCAAACAGCTTAAAAAAAAATCAGGTCCTTAGCATAATAAGTGCATCAATGCCAACACACAGCTTGTTCTCCCCCCCTCTCCCAGAAACAACTTGACACAAACTTTGATAAAAGACATGCATAAAGTGCTTGTCAAACCAATCAAGCTCCGTTAAACACCTGTCTACTCATCTTGTAATATCTTCTTACAGTTCAACACAAAGCTTTTTGGGTTGTTTCAGCTGAAAGTACTGCTATCAGTCTCTCTCTCTTTCTATGCGTGTGCGTGTGCATGTGTGAATGTGAATGTGTGTGTGCGCGCGCATGTGCACACACACATTTTAAAGCCCAAAGTATACTGGCTGCATATCAGACTTTGCTGGATAAATGATCTGTCAACATCTGATTGCAAGAAAGTCTCCAGCACTGTCATGAATGACTGAGTAGCTGAGAACGAAACTGCTAAGACAATGACAAAGCAAGTGGCACCCTTAATGTATATTACATTTCCCCAAAAAATCAAAGTACCTCTTCTCATTTAACATGTGTCCACAACAGAAAGAGATGGAGGACCTCATCTCAAGCGTTCAAGAGTTTTCTGCCTGTTGACAAAAATAAGTCTTTTTTAAACCGTAGTTTCTCATTTGTAATAGGTAGGCTAGATGAGCAAGGGAAGTGTTTTTCAAAGATAAGTGTCCTCTTCTACTTGCATTTTAGAGAACACTCTGACTGTTTTGACATTTAAATAAATAAATGGCATAGGCTTCTATAGTGAAGTAGGATGGCCTATATAAATCCTTTCCATTCCTTTTATGAGTTACTAATACATGCTAGCTTATACCGCTAACAAAGCGCCTATAGGGCTGTTTGTTTTAAAGTGAAGTGAAAATGAAAGCCCACCTGGGAAACTTCAACTCCTATTGTCATGTGACACAGCACTCCACACCACACAAGTGCACACTGCACACAAACAAAATTGTATTTATGCCTCACCCATGCGAGGGGGTAGCCCCCAATGGTGCCCCAAGGCAGCAGTGCGGTGGGACAGTACCTACCTCAGTCATGAAGGAGGATGGGGGAAAGCACTGGTTAATTACTTCCCCCCACCAACCTGGCATGTCGGGAGTCTGCAACCTTTGAGCTACATGTCTGATGGCCTAACCACTTACCCATGACTACCCACCTTTTAAAATCATTGAATATTTATAATTTCTTGACACTGGATATTTGGCTTAAAGGATAGACCTGATAGAGTTGTATACCTGAATAGTGGTGTCTTGCGTATTGCTACCTATTTGGCCTAACACAAACTCTGCTCTCATTCTATTTCGGTGCAGCACTTTAGCTGTCTTCCTAAATGTGTTGTCTGTTTCAGCATCCTTAACCCCTAGACTTGTAAAACTGTTCCCCCTGAGCTAGTTTCTTAGACCTCCTTCAACTTGTGTCTGTCTCCTCCCTCCACGATCCCCTAAGCCCCTAGCACGGCAGCACCCTGGTCTGCTCTCCATCCCTCAAAATGAATCTTCTTTTCTCCTCCTCCTGCTCTTTTGCCTTTGAAGTCCTCTGCCTCCCTTCCCGTATCCCTGACTCAGGCACTCACACACTCAAAAAACCGGACACAGACATGCAGACTCTCTCTCTCTCTCTCTCTGTCTCTCTCTCTCTCTCTCTCTCTCTCTCTCTCTCTCTCTCTCTCTCTCTCTCTCTCTCTCTCTCTCTCTCTCTCTCTCTCTCTCACACACACACACACACACACACACACACACACACACACACACACACACACACACACACACACACACACACACACACACACACACACACACACACACACACACACACACACACACACACACACACACACGCACGCACACACGCACACTCCAGTTTTTATTCTCTCTCTCTCTCTCTCTCTCTCTCTCTCTCTCTCTCTCTCTCTCTCTCTCTCTCTTTCTCTTTCCCTCTCTGTAAGTGTTCCTCCAATCTCAGCAGGAGAGGCTCCAGAGACATCAAACCGGTGTTTGCCCATCTGCCAAGCATCCCAGACCCAGACAGTCCATACCCAGGCCAGTGCAGTGTCCTCAAAAGCCTTGAATGATCTATTGTGCAGCTTCTGTGTGTTTTACAATCACATTTGTGTGTGTGTGCGCGTGTGTGTGTGTGCGCGAGCGTGTGTGCATGTGTGTGTGTGTGTACGTGCTCGTGCGTGTGTGTGTGTATGCGTGCATGTGCATGTGTGTATGCCTGTGTATTTGCATGTGTGTGCGCGTGGGTGCATGTGTACGTACTCGTGTGTGTGTGTGTGTCCGTGCCTGTGTGTGTGCACGTGTGTGTATGTGTGTGTGTGCAAATATGTGAGTGAGTGTGTGTGCGCGCGTGTACGTACTCGTGCGCGTGCATGTGTGCGTGCCTGTGTGTATGCACGTGTGTGCACATATGGGAGTGCATGTGTGTGTGTGTGTGGTGGGGGGGGGGGGGGAGTGTATGTGGGTGTTCTTGTGTATATTTGTGAGCAATCACTCCGGTGTGGTTTTTGTACAGAATATGTCTATGCAGAACCATGTGGGGGGAGGGGGGTGTATGTGGGTGTTCTTGTGTATTTCTGAGCAATCACTCCGGTGTGCTTTTTGTACAGAATATGTCTATGCAGCACCATGTTTTTTGACAAT
>NC_085868.1:30961594-30964094 GCF_034702125.1 Engraulis encrasicolus
TTAAGGTAAGGGCACTGGGTTAATATTTGTCCCTTGTCACAACTGCAATCACGGAGTAACGCAGATGGTTGAGTGTCCCTTGGTCGCTATTCGTGGTTTGACTTCATTTATTACCAGAATATTACCTGGTCCAGAAGAACACACCCTTTCTGGAATGATGATTGCGCTTCGGTGATGTGTTATTTTTGAATGCCATTAATGTGAGTTGTTGCTGTAATGGTAGCCTATTACAATGCAAACATTTCGTGGGGTGACTGATGCAATACGAAATGCAGCGTGCAAGAAAAATGACTGAGCAGAAGGAGGGAGGTTGTCTGAATTATCGTCTGGGGAACACACAGAATTCTTGCTTACCAATATCACCCGCCACTGTGCCTGCAACTGTTCATTAGTTTCTTTTAGCCATGGGTTTCTGGACTGTTCTGCTGTTTTATGAGTCAATAGTTCTTTTCACAAATGGTGCACCCTCTGTTGGATTTTAAAAGTGGTTGGAAAGATTAGACCTAATTCTTTGTGATTGGCAATGCAGATCATGATTTTGGTCGGGTCAAAAAACCTGATTGGGCCATATGCTCTCATGTGATGTTAAGATAGGCAAGGTTACATAGCCTATAGGCCTACACAACAGAACATTACTTCATGAAATCATGAGACTATTGAATTGAAAAAATGGGCTGTATTTGCCCAGGTTCAGGTCCAGGTTTGCCCATATTATAATAACTAGGCTACAGGTAGATTGCATTCTATTAGGTTTACATGGATTCTGTGACATTATGTTGTAATGGTATGTGAGAATGACAGAAGTGCCACCCAAAAGCGGTCCCATGCGCCTTGGCTTCCAAGAGCACCCCTAGTAGGCCTTAGCGTTTGCTTAGTACATGCCTTACAAGTTACTTATGCAGGCATTAACATTGTATGTATTAGTGCTAATAGATGTATCCCTAAAATAAAGTGTTACCGTTTGCTTTTATCTAATAATGCAGCATGTCTTATCCTCCCTCCCCATTCTGTGGTTGGGATCCCAAATTCAGGCAAATATGTCTTTCAGATTAGAATGAGCATACAAGTCAACATTGGAATTCCCCAGCTAGATATCCTCCTGGGCTGCATCAGATGGTGTGTGCCCAAACACAAGGGGTGTAAATCACAGCCTCAATGACAATGCGATTCAATATCGATTTCCTAAGGCAGCAATTAGATTATTTTCGATACTTAAGACCAGTACAATACGATTAGATTAAATTCATTTTTTCCCAATTACTTTTCCTGTTATGGAGCTAGGCAAGGGTATTGGGTAAGGGTCAGTGATCTGATTATTTTCCATCCTTAAAAATGCCCCACAATATGACACGATTCGTTTCAATTTGATCGTCGGCCGTAGTATCGATGCATCGATACATATCGATTATTATGTACACCTCTGCCTCACACAAGCTTCAGGAAGGGCCAACTCAGGGCACATGACAAACACACTGCACTGCACGTATATCTGTACAATATAGGACATGATGCCGATCTCATAATTACAGCTCAAGTGCAATTTATTAATTTATTCCCACATGTCTGTCTGTAGCAACAGCCAACCCCCCTTGTTTTTTCTGTTTCTCTCATTCTCTCGTTCTCTCTTTTCTCTCTTTCTCCACCCCTCTACCCCTCCCCTTCCTTCCTCGCTGCCTTTCACTGCGCTTTCATGCTTGTTCAAATTGATTTAACATTTGAAGCTGTCACTGTGAAATAGGTTAGCCGCCGCAATTACAGAACTTCTAATTAAAAGCAGAATGCAAATATATTTATAATTGTGTTGCTGTCTTATCAACGCAGCGGTTGGTGTTACTTTTAGGCAAACACGGGGAAATTACTGTGAGCCTCAAGGAAAAAAAGAAGCCAGAAAAAAGGGCAGTTGGAGAAAGAAAAGAAGGAAAAGGGAAAGAAGAAGAGAAAGAAAGAAGAAAAAAAGATCTTTGTGCCTCAGCGTCATCTAATTAGCTGTCTTTTATAGATGGCAGTTTGCTGCGCAACTTTTTTTCTCTCTCTTTTGACATTCCCTATTAGCCGAGTGCAACAGTCCTCGTCTCCAGTCCTTCTGAAGCACACAGAGGGCTGTTTCAGACTACTGTGACAGCCATTTCAGCTTGGGGAAGAGAGTGTACACAGTGAATTCTGCAGTGCTCATTTAACACTCAGAGAGTTGATTTGGCATCATTTGGACTTAAATGAACTCTCTAAGTGTTGAATTAACACCACAACATTTACTGTGTAGTAGCAGCTCATAGGCTGCTCACATCGCCCCAAAGTGTCCACGCTTCTAGTGTTTTTACAGTAGCACACATAGCCTCTTTAAACAGAACCAGCGGCTGTGGACAAACACACCAATATGTACAACATACTGTACACAACATACACACAATATACACACATGCACTCTCACACACTTATGGACCAAACATGCATGCTCGCACACGCACGCACGCATGCACGCACCCACGCGCACGCAGGCACG
>NC_085868.1:30981594-30989094 GCF_034702125.1 Engraulis encrasicolus
GTGAGGGTGCATGACGCAGGCTGCCTTGCATAGTGGCACACATATACTGTAGGTCAGGGGTTCCCAACCTTTTCCAACTTGGGGCCCACCTGATATTTTCACAACTGTTTGGGGCCCACCTCAGACCCAATAAACAAAACTAATCAAATGATGAATAGTCACAGCAAAATGTTTCATTTAGGTTTGTAAAAAATGATTTCAAAGGCCCTCTTGGAACACCTTCATGGCCCACCAGTGGGGCCTGGCCCACAGTTTGAGAATCACTGCTGTAGATACAGCTGGCACGTTGATGCTGACAAATGATATGCATGTAGCCTACAGCAAAAGCATGCTCACACATACAGTAAAGAGGGAAATGCTGCTGGGCTTGCACTTATCTATGTACCCTGGCCTTGAAAAAAAAAAACCCCAAAAGGTTCATGCCAATGTGTAGCCTATCTATACAATCTGTAAGATCACACTCATAAGCAATGTAAGCAATGTAATATGATGAGGACCTACTGTATACGTGGGTAAGCAGCCCTTACTGTGCCTGCTGTGGAATGGAGTGACTCTCCAGACACGCAGCCATGTAGGCACTGGCATACATACAGGCAGGGCCGCTGACAGCATTCGCTGGGCCCAGGACAGTCATCTGAAAGGGCCCCCAAACCAATGCATTCAATGTAATGAGGACCCAATTATGGGCCCCCCATCTCCCTAGGCCCGGGACAACTGACCCCTTTGTCCACCCCCCAACCCCCGCCACCCCTTGTCAGTTACCTTGCATACAGGCATGCACACATGCTCTATCTCTCTCTCTCTCTCTCTCTCTCTCTCTCTCTCTCTCTCTCTCTCACACACACACACACACACACACACACACACACACACACACACACACGCACAAACTCACGCACACACACACACACACACACACACACACACACACACACACACACACACACACACACACACACACACACACACCCCCACACACACACACACACACACACACACACACACACACACACACACACACACACACACACATACGCACGCACCAATACACATGCAGAACACATACTCAACATATTCCATAAGGTACAGAATTGAAGGCACAGAATATCCATAAGTTATTACACACAGAGACACAGACACAAATGTGGGCGCGCACACACGCACGCACACACGCACGCACACACACACACACATACACACACACACACACGCGCACACACACACGCGCACACACACACGCGCACACACACACACACACACACACACACACACACACACACACGCACGTGCGCACACGCACACGCACACGCACACGCACACGCACACACATATGCGCACGCACACACACACACACACACACACACACACACACACACACACACACACACACACACACACACACACACACACACACACACACACACACACACACACACACACACACACACACACACACACACACACACACACACACACACACACACACACACACACACACACACACACACACACACACACACACAGTCGATCAGAGAGGCACAATACAACACTATAGGTGGCATTGCAAAGCTCATCTGTGAAGGGGGGACGTTCATGGAAAACCACTGTACCGTAGCGAAAAAAAAAGGTGGGAAAAAAAAATAAACAGTTGAAAGTCCATTAAGTTAAGCTGTATTATAGTCATGATGAACAGGGTACAGGGCTTAGTCCAGGAAAATAAATGCAGCAGTGTATGACCCCTTTTAATATTCAATTATGCCTCTGCCCTGGGTGAGCATATAATAGGAGAGAACAAGACAATGTCATGCAGGCACAAGGGCTGGAGAGAGAGAGAAAGAGAGAGCAAGGGAGAGAGAGAGAGAGAGAGAGAGAGAGAGAGAGAGAATCAGAAAGAGAGAGAGTGTGTCAGAAAGAGAGAGAGCGAGAGAAAAATAAACAATGAAAAAGCGAAGGGCGAAAAATGATGTGCGACTTGCGCGGGGAGACCATTCGAAAAACATTGTTGTGGCGTTTGAATTAGTTTTTAATTTATGACTTTCCCACCCTTTCTGACTGAGGCGCCGGGGTTGAGGCACTTTCATAGTGCTTTAATTTCAATGTGCTTTACAATCAGATTTGGAATTTGTTTTTAATGAAATGGTTCCGTGCATGCTAAATACTTCATAATTAATTTAGCATTTGCGTTGCAGAGATAATGGAAATGCATTACTCAGAGGGGGGACAAGGCAGAGAGAGAGAGAAAGAGAGAGGGGCGGGGGTTGCAGGAGGAGTGTGAAGAAGAGAAAGATAGAGGGAATGAAAGAAAGAAAGAAAGAAAAAAAAAATGATGTGGAGCGTAAGATAGAAACACAGAGAGAAAGAGAATGAAGTAGACAGAGAGGGGAGAGAGACATAGAGAATAGAGAGAGAGAGAAAGAGAGTGAGGGAGAGAAAGAGAAAGAGAGAGAGAGAGAAATGCATTTGCTATATTGTTGATTTATGAGTGCTGATGGCGTTGAGCAAAGCACTGATAGCAGTAAACGCTGAGAACAGCAGCGCATTTCCCCTCTTTCTTTTTCTTTCTTTTTACTACCCCCACCCTCTTTGCTCTCTGCTCTTTGCCCTCTATAGCTACCCTCTATCTCTCTCACTCCCTTTTTCCTCTCTCTCTCTCTCGCTCTCGCTCTTGTTTTTTTTTGGTCTGCCTTTCTCTTATTCAATTTTTTTCATTTATATCAGCTCTTTACCACCTATCTATGTTCATATTCTCCTCCTCTGTTTTTTCTTTTTGGTTCAATCTACCCTTTTCCTTGTTGCCTCCTCTCTCAATCACTTACTCCCTCCATCCTCCTCTCAGCGTCCTCCCTTTTGTCTCCCATGTTCCTCCATAGTCCAGTGATTCTCAAAGTGGGGTCTGGGGACCACTGGTGGTCCGCGACAGAGCTCAGGTGGTCCGCAAGGGGATTTCTATTTTTCCAAGACAAGCTAGCAGTAGGCTTTTAGTAGTGACATTATTCCAAAGCCATGCATAGCTGTCATATTTCCACCACGACAAGACCGTCTTGTAATGTGAATTAAAACGAAGTGATATGCATCGAAATCAGCAGTGTCAAATTAGCACCCGTCAACTGTCGATGCAGTTGACAGGTGGTCCCTGAAATGTTTGTGGGGAGGCAAAGTGGTCCTTGACCTGAAAAAGTTTGAGGAGCAGCCATATCATATCCCTCTCTCTCGTCTCGTCTCGTCTCGTGTCAGCAGGGATGCAGCCCGAGTGAATCATGAAGCATGTGTGGCCGCGTGTGTGTTCTTCAACCTGAGTGTGTGTGTGTGTGTGTGTGTGTGTGTGTGTGTGTGTGTGTGTGTGTGTGTGTGTGTGTGTGTGTGTGTGTGTGTGTGTGTGTGTGTGTGTGTGTGTGTGTGTGTGTGTGTGTGTGTGTGTGTGTGTGTGTGTGTGTGTGTGTGTGTGTGTGTGTGTGTGTTTGTATGTAAAGCTTCCACTGTATTCAGCTACAGTATCTCTTTGTCTGTGCATGTGTGTGTGTGTGCGTGCGTGCATGTGTGCTTGCGCGTCCATGTGTGTGTGAGAGATGTTTTGGCTCTTCTGTCTCTCTCTCTGGCTTGGCAGCAGGTGGGGTTCCAAACCAACAGGCTGCGGAGAGAGTGTGTCCACAACAGAGTGCCAGGGCTGGACAGGACAGCCTGTGTATCTGTCCAATCAGAGCAAAGAGGTCCTGAAAGACCGTAACCTTCAGATTAGCATCCTGCATCTGGAGCCAAAGTGAATTAAACACACTTTAGGAGATCGCTTTATCTATTTCCTTCCTTCTTCTTCTCCACTCTTTCGTTTTTTTTTCTCAGTCCTCCCTCCATCCCCACCACCTCCATTCGTTTCCCCCTCTTCCCCTCTCCCTCTAGCTTTCTCTCTTCATCCCACTTCATCATTCATCCTATCATTTATCAGTTTGATTGGAAACACTCCCTCTCTATTCCGCCCACATCAGTTCATCACTCCATTTCCCTCTCTCCAATCTTCATCCTTTCTGTCTGTCTGTCTGTCTGTCTGTCTGTCTGTCTGTCTGTCTGTCTGTCTGTCTGTCTATCGTCTGTCAAGGGCCGATGACAGCTTTTGCTGGGCCCAGGACTAAGTCATATGAAAGGGCCCCCTTCCCTACACATGCAATGTAATGGGGACCCAATTCTAGGTCCCCTTTGTCCCCCCCCTGTCGGCTGCCCTGTGTCTGTCTGTCTGTCTGTCTGTCTCTCATTCTGACACACTCTCGCTCTCGCTCTCGCTCTCTCTCTCTCTCTCTCTCTCTCTCTCTCTCTCTCTCTCTCTCGCTCTCTCTCTCTCTCTCTCTCTCTCTCTCTCTCTCTCTCTCTCTCTCCCTCTCTGTCATGTTTCTGTGCCTCCAGTTTTGATATCTTCCCTGCTTCAGGAGCTCTCTCTGCAGCCTCCCACTCGTCTACTACTCTCCCTGCCTGTGTTTCTCTGTGCCTCGGCACTCCCTCCATCTTTTTTATCTTCGTGGATGAGGAGGTGGTTAGAGATGAGGGTCCAGAGAGGCAGGGAGAGAAGGAAGAGAGAGAGAGAGAGAGAGAGAGAGAGAGAGAGAGAGAGAGAGAGAGAGAGAGAGAGAGAGAGAGAGAGAGAGAGAGAGGAAGAGCGAGGGAGAAAGAGAGAGAGAGAGAGAGAGAAAGAGAGAGAGAGAGAGAGAGAGAGAGAGAGAGAGAGAGGAGAGAGAGAGAGGAGAGAGAGAGAGAGAGAGAGAGAGAGAGAGAGAGAGAGAGAGATTCTGTGGCGGTTGTGGAGAGGCGCATTGCTTTTGGATTGATGACATGACAAGGAGCTCTGAGTTTTGCCTGTTCTTCTGTCAATGCCAGGGAGAAAATGAACCGTGTGCTGAGAGTAGATGTAGAGCTGTTTTTTTCCCCCTCTCTCTCTCTCTCTCTCTCTCTCTCTCTCTCTCTCTCTCTCTCTCTCTCTCTCTCTCTCTCTCTCTCTCTCTCTCTCTCTCTCTCTCTCTCTCTCTCTCTCTCTCTCTCGCTCTCTTTACTCTTTATGGTATGTCTTTCAGTCTTTCTTTTCTCTGCCCCCCCTCTCTTCCATTCCTTTGTACTTCCTCAGTTCAACCTTTTTTTCTGAGGCTGAGACTTCTCTGCTTGTTGTCCTCTCTTACTACCTCGGCTCAATCTCTCTACTCTCTACTACTTTCTACTGGCCACATGTCTGTTTTTCTTTAGTATCTGTCTATCTCTCTCTCTCTGTTTGTGCTTTCTGCTCGTGACTTGATCATCTAGACTCATTCGGAGTGGAGTGTGCAGCGAACATTACCAGGAGACAGCTCATTGACCAGTATATGAGTCATGCTCAATTGTAGTGTGTTTGTTGTTTCATTGAGCTGTTATACTTTTATTCATTTTGTTTTTCTTGATCTTTCTTTCTTTCTTTCTTTCTTTCTTTCTTTCTTTCTTTCTTTCTTTCTTTCTTTCTTTCTTTCTTTCTTTCTTTCTTTCTTTCTTTCTTTCCCACTTCTGTTTCCCCGGTTTAATGGCCAAAAATCATTAAAATGTTGTTGTATAGGTCCCTACTATTCCGTAATTTAACACATGGGTACATTTTTTCTTTCGCAAAATCTACTTATCTCCCCCTTTGCATGTTCACTCTCTCCGTACCTTCTCTATCTTTGTGGATCTTTTGGTTGTCTTTTTTAATTAAAACATGGTCAGCATCCCTCTGAGTTCATGAATCACTTTTCAAGAATTCACATTCTGCCTCTCTCTTTCACTCTTTTGGTTGGACAGGCCTCCCCCATCTCTCTCTGTCTCTCTGTCTCTCTCTCTGCCCCCCCTCTCTCGCTCTCTCTCCTTCCCCTATTTCCCCTGTATCTTTACTTCTCTTTTTTCATCTCTTGTGCTTTCAGACCATGTAATGTCTCAATATGTGCGCTGAACTGACAGTGGCAACAGCAGCAGCAGCAGCATTCATTTTATTGTTGTTTTGGATTCTGGCTGTTATTGTCCTTGTGTGTTGTTGATGTGGCCTCTGTGTGAATGGAGCATCCGCTGTGCATGTCCACTGTGTGTGTATGTGTGTATGTGTGTGTTTGTGTGTGTGTGTGTGTATGCTTGTGTGTTTGTGTGTGTATGTGTGTGTGTGTGTTTGGAGGGTGGTAGTGGGTTGTGTTTGTGTGTGTGTGTGTGTGTGTGTGTGTGTGTGTGTGTGTGTGTGTGTGTGTGTGTACGCGCGTGCGCGAGTGCACGTGCACGCGTGTATGTGTGTGTGTTTGTATGTGTGTGTGTGCGCACGCGTGTATGTGTGTGTGTTTGTATGTGTGTGTGTGTGTGTGTGTGTGTGTGTTTGGAGGGTGGCAGTGGGTTATGTGTGTGTGTGTGTGTGTGTGTGTGTGTGTGTGTGTGTGTGTGTGTGTGTGTGTGTGTGTGTTTGGAGGGTGGCAGTGGGTTATGTGTGTGTGTGTGTGTGTGTGTGTGTGTGTGTGTGTGTGTGTGTGTGTGTGTGTGTGTGTGTGTGTGTGTGTGTGTGTGTGTGTGTGTGTGTGTGCGTGTGTGTGTGTGTGTGGAGGGTGGCAGTGGGTTATGTTTGTGTGTGTGTGCGTGTATGTGTGATGTTTGTATGCGTATGCGGGTGTGTGTGTGTGTGTGTGTGTGTGTGTGTGTGTGTGTGTGTGTGTGTGTGTGTGTGTGTGTGTGTGTGTGTGTGTGTGTGTGTGTGCGTGCGTGGACGCGTGTATAATGTTTGTGTGTTTGTATGCGTGTGTGTGTGTGTGTTTGTGTGTGTGTGTGTGTGTGCGTGTGTATGTGTGCGTGCGTGTGTGTGTGTGTGTGCGCGTATGAGTGTGTGCAAGGCGAGGTCGGTCAGCGACAGGGCGAGTGATTGCGCACTCGTTTTTGCTCGGCTGCGTCCGGACGACTGCTGCGGGCCACATGTCACATTGAGGAAGATGGGGAGAGGAGAGGAGGAGAGGGGGAGATGGTGAGAGGAGGAGCGGAGGAGAGGAGCAGAGGGGGAGATCGTGAGAGGAGGAGCGGCGGAGAGGGGAAAAGGGGAGAAGAGAGGAGGAGCGGTGGAGAGAGGGAAAAGGGGGAGAAGAGAGGAGGAGCGGAGGAGAGAGGGAAAGGGGGAGATGGTGAGATGAGGAGCGGAGGAGAGGGGAAAAGGGGGAGATGGTGAGAGGAGGAGCGGAGGAGAGGGGAAAAGGGGGAGATGGTGAGAGGAGGAGCGGAGGAGAGAGGGAAAGGGAGAGATGGTGAGAGATGGAGCGGAGGAGAGAGGGAAAAGGGAGATATGGGGGGAGAGCAGAGGAAGGCAAGAGAGGCAGAGAGGTTAGCGCGAGAGAGGGCAAAAGTGGGAGAGAGGGAGAGGGGGAGAGGAGGAGCATGGGAGGGGAAAAGAGGGAGAGAGAGGGGTAGAAAATGAAACGGAGAGGGTAAAAGAGGTAGAGAGGAGATGAGGAAGATGTTGACAGTATGAGGGACAGAGGGAATGGAGAGGTAGAGAGAGAG
>NC_085868.1:31001594-31006594 GCF_034702125.1 Engraulis encrasicolus
CTCTTCATCCTCCTCTTCATCCTCCTCATCGTCCTCCTCCAAGTTCTCTTTATCCTACTCCTCTTCATCATCCTCTTCCTCCTCCTCATCATTATGGGGACATGCACGCAAACGCCACACGCTGCCATGGCAACCTGTAGGGTCCTTGAGCGTGCCCGCCCGCCTCTGCTAGTGCACCGTGACAGGGACTTGTTACTGTGACTGACGACATGTGACAGTGTGCCACGAGTTGTGGCCTGGCTGGGGAAGAAAGCATATCATGGCCACCACACATTGTCCAAAAACCCTATACTGCAACTGCTGTACTGTACACTGTGGATGTTGTGGTGTTAGTTAAATACATAGAGAATAAGATCTACGCCATCAGTGTTAGATTCAACACTCTGGGTGTTGAGTTAACACTGTGACATTTACTGTGTACCCTCCTGGGCTTCTGTAAACAAGTTCCATTGTGTGATGACCATTATTAATACTTATTATATGGTTGTGACGTCATCTGTCGAATGCTCCATTCATTTCAACGGGGCTCCCCAACGTTCGGACGTCTGTTATTTTTCGATAACGGACGGGTTGGTCTATAACAGACCGCTGTCAATGGCAACAAGACTTTTCACTGCTAAAGCGACTTTTCAACAAGACTCTAATCAGCTGCTGTGATAGACAGCACCCGTTGTCCTGGCTACCGCTGCTAATGGCAACAAGACGTTCACTGCTAAAGCCACTGGCTTGTATACAAGTCAGTGGCTAAAGCGAATGTTTCATATCACTCCGCAGGGGGTCCGGTCTTTTGTCACTCTAATCAGCTGCTGTGATAGACAACACCTGTTGTCCTGGCTAGCCTACCTAGCTGTTGCCTAGCGGTGTTCCACGTTTTGTTTTGCGCAGCAACAATCTTAACATTAAAAAGGTCTAAAGAAATGTCCCCGCATGTGTGAATCATTTAAGTATATCCATATAATAAGCGGGTTAACTTTCGGCGAGTCGGTCGCTTTGTGGAATAGCAGCACTTCAGAGAGAACAAGACCCCTCCGCTCCGCGTCGGGGTCTAAAGATTCTCTCTGTCGTGCTGCTATTCCACGGTAGCGACCTTCTCGCCGAACGTTAACCCTTACATAACGATGATGATGATGATGATGATGATGATGATGATGATGATGATGATGATATCTTTCAACATCAAATTGTCTCATCATGATCATCACCTACATCACATGTACTGTATGTTGTGCCTATAAGGAACATGCCCTGTAACTTCCTATCCTCCACATCGTACCTTACCCTCTGAAGTATAATATAAGGCCTTTCAGAGACTTTGAGGCAGTTTGCAACACCTTGACATTTTCGAGTATTTCAATTAACTGTAAACATCTATGCAAAAGTGGCAATTATGGTTGTATTCTGAAAAGCCTGACAAAAAATGATATGAGAGTTAAGTGAATTCAAAATGTCATTCTGTTTACGAAACGAAAGTTCGTGAGAAGCGTAATGAAATTTGACAGGTCTAAATTAACACCTGCTCTGTATTCCCTGCTCGTCTGTCATTCGTCCAGTTCTTGCGCGCTAGTACAGGCACGCCTACCTACCCACCTGAATCTCATTCCCTTCAATTATCAACGCTGTATTTATTCCCCACTCACCTGCTCCTAGTCAGAAACTCGCTTTCTCGCTCGCACCCTCCATCCTCCCCTGTCGCCCCCCGTCTCCATCTTCTCGATCGTTTTATCCGGGATTCCGCCCTCGCGCCTCCTTGGTTCCGTTCGCTCTCCCAATAACCGGCCAGGGGATGTCCGCTCAGACCTCGCACATATTCGCGGGCGCGGGTATTGTCCGAGCTCTCAGTTGGAGCCCCATACCCCCGAGCCCATGCATCGGATTTTAACCATACCAGGATTCGGGCTCTGCAGTAATTTCAGCACCATGGCCACAGTGACCTAACCCAACACGCTATTTTTGCTATTAGCTTTTAAATCATGTTCCTCGAAGTGCAGTGGTCCAGCGACCCCGTAAAGCACTTTCATGATCGCTTCGCCGCGCGGACGATCACGAGAAGCCCGTTCTCCAGCGAGAACGAAGATGTATGCATACATAGGCTACTGAATTCTAATTTCAGATAGCGCACTTATGAACAAGTTTTATTCAAATTGAGTGCAAACACAACTGTACACAAAACTGATTTTAGAGGCAAGCAGTGAAGGGAAACACACTATACATATATCTAGCCAAGACTTTTGAAGTTTGAACCTTGTAAACAAAAGTGTTGACTGCATAAAAGTAAAAAGAGCATTTAGAAATATTTTGTTTTTTCCATGCGAAGTGTGAAAAAGTAATTGTAGGTCAAGCCAGTGATAATTGTCAGTATATATGTGAAATCTAGACGTTTCAAGGTTTTTAATGGTGTCACTTTTATCTTTGAATGATAAAAGCTCACAGAGTTACAGATGTGTTTTTGGAGAGGTGTTGAAAACGCCTCCAGCGGGAGCTTAGACTCCAAAGGGCTAACCCCTTCGACTACTCTCAACGGGAACTCACGATGGCCATTATCATCATTGTGTTTATCATTCAACATCAGTAGTTTTCAGAGTGAGGAGTGCGCACACTTAGAGTTCTTTTTGTTATGTTTTATTTTTTCATGGCAGGATAACGTTTCGACCTCAACAGTCTTCTTCAGATTCTCTACAAACACAGTCTGAGTGGTGATTAGAACATGCCTGCACCTTTCCCTGGGAAGTGCACAATCCTCTCCTTCAACTGGATATCATTTAACATCAACCTGAGTTTTTATTTTCGTCACAATCATCATCATCATCATCATCATCATCATCATCATCATCATCATCGCCGTCATCATCATCATCATCATCATCATCCACCTAACCATCCTCATTATTAAGTACAAAACAGTACTTCTGTTATCTTCATCATCATCATCATCATCATCATCATCATCATCATCCAACATTAATACATCCTCATCATCATCATTGACTACAGAAAAAGCGATCATTACCATCACAATCACAATCATCATCATCATTATCATCATCATCATTTTTCATCATAATTGTCATCATACTTATTGAAGGCCTCTAATTCATCACATACGTATATCACTATCCAGAGGCTGTCTGCTCTTTGTTTGACTGACCTACAACACTTACTACTGCGCTCTGTGGCTTGCCTAAATACCTCCATATCATATTCATAGTAGGGTAATGGCCTCTGTTTCCTGTTGCTAGTCTGTAATTACACACCAAAATAATAAAAACCCTCAAAGATCAAAAATGCATCACTTTCCTTTCAGCTTCCTGGAGCCAAACACCTGGCAAAGGGAACCTTCAGTTGTTAGTTCCTCCAAGAGCACTCTGACCAGGCAGCAGACAGTCATTAAATGGACAAATGGACCCATTCAAAGCCTTTTTGTCACGTCATTTCAATATTATTTAGCACATACAGTACATACCGGTAGATAATACATGTACATTGAATATTCAACCTCCATTAAGAACTGATTCTTTACCTCAGCACATGGAGACCAAGAGCAGGTAGTCTACTTAAGTCAATGTAGCCTGCGTTAGTTCTGCCAGGAAGACTCAGATCAGCTGTGCATTTCGCAGAGCCAATCAGCGGCTGCCATTTCCTTTATAGCGACGTGTCTAACTCTCCTTTCTCGCTGGCTTAGGCGTGGCCGGTCCGAAATCTCCTCCTCCATCCCCACCACCACCAGTTGGGTCCAGTCTTCCTGTCCGGGGGGTTAAAGGTCCAGTTCCTGCTGCACGGCTACGGCAGGCTCTACTGGATCCGCCAGCGCAAGACCCGGGCTGATGATTGGACCTACGCCAAATACTGTCTACTTATGCCAATTCCATTGTCAACTATGTTAACATTAAATCGTTAAATACGAATTCCTCTCTCTGAGTCTTAATGGCAGAATTATTATTATGAGTTTGATATGTGTGTGACGTGATCTGCTCGTATACAATGCATTCTCTTTCACCCTCCTCCCTCGTCACTCCCCTGCTTGCTGATTGGTCGTTTGCCTGGCAACAAGAATCTCCCACAATGCCTACACCAATGCCTACCCCTCTGCCTACACCTCCATCTATGGCTGAAGTGCCCTTGAAAAAGGCACCTAAGTGAAGTGAAAACCCACCTGGGAAACTCCACCTTCCATTGTCTTTGTGACACAGCACTCCGCAGCACAGTGTTCACTGCACACAACGAAATTGCATTTTATGCTTCACCCGTGCAAGGGGGCAGCCCCCAGTGGTGCCCCAAGGGAGCAGTGCGACGGGACGGTACCATGCTCAGGGTACCTCAGTCATGGAGGAGGATGGGGGAGAACAAAGGCTACAAGTCTGACGCTCTAATCGCTTACCCATGACCTAATCTCACATTGCTCTGGGAACTGTAACCAATATCCTGTACATAACTAAGTTGCTTTTGATGAAAGCTTCAATATTCAGCTTCATGTATTGCAGTGTAATGTAACGTATAGCCTAATGTAGTGTAATGTAATGTAATCTCCTCACAGAAGTCCAGGCCCAGATGTAACGTGGACTGAAATGTAAACTAACTGGAGCTTTATGGATGGCTATGGTAAATGACCCTATGCCGGCTCAATCTCAGCATACAGAAGAGTGCTGTTTTAACCCTATGGCACTTTCTTCCATTCCCCCCAACCGTACCACACCACACCTTATACATACTGTGCTGTCTAATTACTGACAGATGGCTGGGAGCTCTATTCCTAGATGCATATTTACCAGCATGTCACCAGGTGTTACTGGATGCTGAGGATCAATCTATTTCGAAGAGGGTCACTGTCAATTAGATGGTAAATACAACGGAAGATGTGTATGCCAACCATATGCCAAATTCCTGAGTGTCAGTTTATAGTTGAGAAACTCAAACCTCATTCAGTGTTTGAGTATGCCACCCGCAAAAATGAGCCCATTATTCTAAGAATAATGGGCTCATTTTTGTCGGTGGCATACTCAAAC
>NC_085868.1:31009094-31024094 GCF_034702125.1 Engraulis encrasicolus
ATTGTTGGAAACCGGTGTCGGTCAAAAAATTAGCCCGCGTGGTTGGCTGCCAGTGTCTTGCCCCTCCTTATAACACCGTGTTGATAAACACTGAGAACCCATGTATATAGCCCCAAAGCTGATAATCCCCCATTGCACCACACAAACAAAACTAAAGATTTAGCTACTGTAAAATCATTTTACATGTAATGTCATAAAATATAACATTTGATTAGCCTAGATGTGTACACCACATCCCAGGTCCACAGGACAAATATAATTGAAAGAAAAAGAACAGAACATTGAGTCTGTGTGTGTGTGTGTGTGTGAGAGAGAGAGAGAGAGAGAGAGAGAGAGAGAGAGAGAGAGAGAGAGAGAGAGAGAGAGAGAGAGAGAGAGAGATATCAACTGTAGGCCTTTACAATAGACTGTATTTCGCCATGTCCATAGAAAATGAAGGGTGTGAAGAGAGATGCACCACAGCTGTACACTGACAGCCCTATTACTGCAGCATGTTCTCTTCTCAGGACCATGAAATTCAATTGGTTTCGTGCAGAGATACAAGGACTAACCATGGGCTGCTTTATGGGAGAGCTTTTTTCCTGTAACTGGCAGCTTACCAGTGACAGACCAAGCATTACTGATATACGTATGATTGCAATATACTGTAGGATGAGGATTGTATGATTATTGTTTTATGTTATTCAAAACTTTACAGCTACCCATGCTATCAGATTTAGCAAGTTGTGCTCCTTGGATTTTTTTCGGTTTTTCTCTGATTAATTGTTAATAAATTTATACATGTATTATTGAAAATATACAATGTGATAAAAGTGTAACCTTTAGTTAGAGTTTTATACTATGTTATTCTCTCTCTGTCTCTTTCTTTCTTTCTCTCTCTCTCTCTCTCTCCCTCTCCTTTGCTCTGAGTTATGTGACATCTCTGGTCCACAAGGAAAACATCTCTGCCTTGGTCGTCCTGTTTGGACTACTCTGTCTGAACTATGACCTGTTTAGGCTGGTAAAAGCTATCCATCACAGGCCAGTCGCCACTAAGAGCCCATCACGGAACCAGGGGGAGACGAGACCATATATGTCACTATTCTATAGTTTTACATATTCATGATAGGAAAGATGACGTCATGGACTGGGGGGACTGGGACTGTTTTAAATAAGTTTGTTTCTGTATACACTTCAGGACTTGCTGGGTGCTTTCCCCACGCAGTAACTCCTCCGGCCGTTAAACAATAAAATCTGCTCGCAGATTTTAAATGCTACCTCTGTTTCCTGTGTGTTCTTTCAGGTAAATTTGATAAGGTAATACAGTGAAATTGTTAAAGTGATAATGTGAAATTATTCACATTAATTCACTTCCCCGTGGTGTTGATAATGGAAACTGGAATGGTTCAGGCTGCTCATTTTATGTTATGGAGGGAGTAGTTAACTGAAGATATACCAAATGGTAAAAGGCATTTATTTACACATGAAGCTCAATATTGGTGTAAGTACCGAGATATAGGCTTGCTGAAGATAATACTGGGACTTCAAAGAGAGTTGCAATTAGCAATGCCATACTGGAAGTAGTCAGGCCGCGGCCTCCTAGTGACGCAACACCTTCAGTGTTGCCTCTAGTCAGGCCAGGAGCAAAATAAATATTGTTTCAGAGCACTGGAAAAATCTGGAAGTCCTCCCACTTTGTCGGGAAGCAAACAACTAGTAGCAAACCAAGGGAGATGGGTCAACCATGGGGTTTGGGAAATCTTAATTGTTATGCTCTTGGTCATCTCAAATCTTGAAAGTCGATGACAATCAGGCTAATACTGGAAGATCATCATCGAAATAAAATAAAATAAAATTTTAAAAAGCCTGGAGCTGACACCTTGACAACTTTTGACTTTTCTCAAAGTACAGTGTTCTGATCCACACAGTCGCTTTCCTTTTTTCATTCTCTCATTTTTTTTTCTTTGCCGATTGCTTTTTCAAATAATGTGTCCCTGGCAGAAGCCCTGAGCGGTATCTTTTTGAAAAGTCTCACTTCATCTTTGAGAATTCACTAGATGGCAACTTTACCTTCCACATCTGATTTAAAGTTTCTGTGCAGCGTACAGGGGGGGTAAACAACAAGGTTTGTTCCTTTCTTTTGATGCATGTAGTTTTGTTCAATTATGCATGATTCGTTTTTGCATAATAGTTCTGTGCATTCTCATGCCACTGACTGTAGGCACTACTGTATTTGACTAGTGTTGTGAAAATAAAAATAAAACAAGCAAAAATGTGTAACAGGAAGTAACAGGATGCAATGGCAATGGCCCTCAAATTTTAGGGCTTTTTTTTTTACCTTTTTAAATTTTTGTCATAACAGTGGAGAAGAGACAGGAAATGATCGGCGAATGACCCGGGCCGGAATTAAACCCGCCAGTGTAGTAACCCAGTGCCCTACCGTTAGCCCCCGGCAGGGCCGAGTTGATGAATAAAACCCTCTCAGACTACAACCTCTCCTGGCCTTGCATCCCTCATCCCCTTCCTACCGCTGCCTCCTCCATACACAGCATGTCGTAGATATTTTGTGTGCGCACACCACCCTAAAATTTTTAACCACCGCAGGCAGTGTCGTAGATAGCGTCAGAGAATTTGAAGAAAAGAGGGCTGATTGGTCCCTTCTACATCCGCACTACAATGATATCTGACAGGTAAACAACAAAATTGCTCTAATATTGACTGGAAATGGTACAAACTGATGACAAATAAACAGGAATTGTTTGGATATTTTTCTTTTTTGATGTGTTTAGATCAGTGCTGGGAAACAAACATAATAGGCCACAGTAGAGGGGCTAAGGAGGCAGTGGTTGATTTGAAGGTTCTGAATAGCCTGTTGTGGATAATTACCAGAAATTTTCTTTTTCTTCTTTACACTGTCAAAACAGAAAAAGAAAAACCTGGGGGGAAAAAACTCTGAAGCGTGTCAGAGGCCCACACACACACACACACACACACACACACACACACACACACACACACACACACACACACACACACACACACACACACACACACACACACACACACACACACACACACTCACACACACACACACACACACACCACCCACTGCCTGTGGCTGGAACAACTGACCACTTTGCCCCCACCATTGGCCTACAAGTGATTTCTGTTGCTAAGTAAGAGTGTGTGGACAGGTCTGAGACACTATATTCCCTCTTTCTCCCTTCTTTTTTCAGGATAAAACACTAACAGTTCATCGCTAGCATGATTTGTGATATGTTCCCTGTTGGTGTGCCTTATTAGAAGACTTAATTAAAATTCAGGCGAGGTAGGCTATGTAAAAATAACTCCTGTCAGTTTTTTTTTTAAAATCTGGGGTAAAGAAGTTTTGAAGGAATCAATTAAAAGGTTTTGGATTGATTTAATTTGCACAGAAATGTAATGAAATCCCCAGAATGAACCTGTCAAGTGCTGTGCTGCGACATGACAGCAGTGCAGATTTTTATTCCCCTGTTTTGAATGTTAGCCTTTGCGTTGACACCTCTCCTTGCTCCCCCCCCCTCTCTCTCATCGAAAACTAAACACTGCAGAGAATAGCAGCCTGTTTACAACTTCATTACCTTAAGCTTCTTTCATCTGTTCCCACTTATCACTGCTAGATAGAATAATTAGCACTTACTAAGGCTTGCATTTAAAACTAGCATCAGTAGCTAACGTTTATTTCAGATCTTAAGCTGCCGTAGCTGCATACGCTGCTGGATGTCATTTGTCACATATAGTATCTCAATTTGGACAGAAGTGGCAACGTTATGCTGTGTAATGTCATGTAACACGTGTGATAGAGCATCTTTGATTCTTAAAACAAATCTTTAGAAGTCGGCGCAAAATGATAATTAAAACGCTTCACTGAGCGCTGCAGCTAGCGATGCGAGAAGATTTGTTTTGTCCTCTATTGCTGGCCCAGCCATGCAAAAAGGTTGACTGAAATAACATAATTAGGTGGTCCTGTAAGATATCTCTTTTTAATTAATGAGGTATAATGACTGCGTTAATTGTCTTGGCCACAGTGGGATTGTCGCAGCACATTACAGAGAGTTAATAAGGTAGGTCTCTCCCTCCCTCCCTCTCTCTCTCTGCATGATGTTATCTCTGTTTTCTCCTCTCGTCCTTTCCTTGCTCATTATGTTACCTCTCCTTTTCTTATCTCGCCTCTCTTTTTGTATTTCTCTTTACTTCTATTCTGCTTTCACCCATTCACTTTTTTTTAGTGCTTTCAGTTGTGCCTTTCAGCTGTGCTGCTTTCTTTATTACTCTTTTCCTCTGCACTCTCTCCCTCCTAGTATTTTCACTTTTTTTCACTTGTTTCATCTGTCCTTCTATTTCCCATTGTCTTTTCTCTCTCTCTTCCCCAGCGATTCTCTCCTCTGTCTGCCGTCCATCTCTCTAGTTTTCCCCCACCCCATTTCTCTCCTCTCTTTTGTCATACCATTCTTTACCCCCTCGCTTTCTCCACTCATCCTTATTTCTTTTTCTCCTTTTGTGTGATTCTGTTCTTCTCTCCAGTCTTCTTTTTCATCCACAACCTTTTTTTTCCTTACTCGTTCATCTTTTCCCCATCACTCCTCTCAACCCTTCTCCTCTCCTCTCCTTTCCATTCCTCTCAACCCTTCTCCTCTCCTCTCCTCTCCTCTCCTCTCCATTCCTCTCAACCCTTCTCCTCTCCTCTCCTCTCCTCTCCATTCCTCTCCTCTCTTCTCCTCTCTTCTCTTCTCCTCTCTTCTCCTCTCCTCTCCTCTCCTCTCCTCTCCTCTCCTCTCCTCTCCTCTCCTCTCCTCTCCTCTCCTCTCAACCCTTCTCCTCTCCTCTCCTCTCCTGTTCTCTTCTTTTCATTGTGTTCTGCCATGGCCATTTGCAGTAGCAGCGTGTCAGAGGGGGCTCTCCTTTGCTGGGCTGCTGAGCTATCTGCCGCGCTTCCGAAGCTGGTATAACGAGGACCCAGGGGATGCCACGGGTCACGGGGAAGTGGCTGTCTTATATATGTGTCTTCCTTATACACTTACTGGTGTTGTGTGTTTTCTTTTTTATTCTCTCCCTTTTCTTCATTGTGCTGTTTTATTCCTTTCTTCCTTTGGTTTATGTTGAGTCTTAGTGATTCGTTCTTCCAGTGCTGTCTCGTGAGCTGTTGTAGATGCTGCAGACTTTAGTGTGGCAGAGTGAAAAGATGATGTCTTAGGAGAGAGGCGGCATAGGGAGTGAGTGAGAAAGAGAGAGAGAGAGAGAGAGAGAGAGAGAGAGAGAGAGAGAAGGGGGGGGGTGACATGAGGTGTCTTGCTGCTAAACGACAAGTGTGAGAAGACAGCCACCCAGTGCGTTTTTCTCCCTTAACTACTGAGCACAGCCACACACATACTGTAGACACACACACTGACTCCCTTCAGCACTCTCCTTTTTTTCTCTCTGTCTCCATCTCCGTGTCTCTGTCTAACTATATTTCTGTGGAAATGAATGGAGTAATGGGCATGGCAGAACGTTCTAGTGGAATGTCTCACAATTACAGAAAAAGGAGAGGAGAGGAATGTAGAATGTGGGAGAGATACACACAGATTCCAAGATGAAAGAGGAGGGAGAGGAGAGGAGAGGAGAGGGGAGGAAAGGAGAGGAGAGGAGAGGAGAGGAGAGGGGAGGAAAGGAAAGGAGAGGAGAGGAGAGGAGAGGAGAGGAGAGGAGAGGAGAGGAGAGGAGAGAAGAAAACAGGAGAGGAGAGGAGAAGGGGACACACCCACACACATTCTAAGACTGGAGAGAGGGAGAGGAGAGGAGAAGAGTGAAGAGGAGAGAAAAAGGGCAAACGTATACACACTGATTTCAAGACTTACTGAATGGAAAAGGGAAAGAGAAGAGAAGAGAAGAGAAGAGAAGAGAAGAGAAGAGAAGAGAAGAGAAGAGAAGAGAAGAGAAGAGAAGAGAAGAGAAGAGAAGAGAAGAGAGGAGATGAGGAGGATAGGGGAAGGGTAGAGATAAACTCACAGATTCCAATACCGGAAAGGGAGAGGAGAGGAGAGGAGAGAAGAAGTGGGAGATACAGTCACAGATACCAAGACTACGTAGAGAGATGGATGAGAAGAGAGGGAGGGGGTTTGTTACACGTTGATTCCAAGACTGGAGAGGGGGGAAGGAGAGTACAGAAGAGGAGAGGGGGAGAGAGATACACACACACAGATTGCAAGACTGGTAACTTGAATAATTGATATGCTTGGAGCTTCCTACTGGACTGGACTAGACTGGTGGTTGCATGTCTGGTGGGGATGGCTGTTGAGGAGCTCTGACAAACGAGCAGCATCCAGCATCTTTGACTCCAGTTAGTGCCCACAGATGGAGGGGGAGTTGCTGATAAGCCTTCATCCAGAGACTGGAGTCCAGACCAGGCAAACCCACAACCCACCACCCATCACCCACAACCCACCACCCATCACCCACCACCCACAACCTACCACCCACCACCGGCATGCACGCACGCACACACGCACGGACACACACATACACACACACACACACATCACACATTATGATGGCATATCAATTGACCGTCCTTGTGTGGGACATAGCCTACTATAAGCAGTGCATCTCTGTCATCTTTATCCAATGGTGAACGGATGGAAGAATAGAAATAAAAATGTTAAGACAGAATGTGTAATTACCCCCGTCCTGCTGATTTTTGGACTGGGGCAAATTCGGGTGACAGTCAGCGGGGCCAGAGACAAATCAAAGGCCGGGAGAATACTGTATGTTCAACAATTTTGGTTAAATAGGTCAAAACAATAGTGGGATGATAACGTGTGTGTGTGTGTGTGTGTGTGTGTGTGTGTGTGTGTGTGTGTGTGTGTGTGTGTGTGTGTGTGTGTGTGTGTGTGTGTGTGTGTGTGTGTGTGCAGGCCCACCGACGGAGGGGGGGGTGGGAGGGTTATGTATTCCCGGGCCCAGGGTGACAGAGTAAGCATGGTGGCATGGAACTACCATAATGCAGTTCTAAGTGGTAATGTAGGCCTACTGTACACCTGTTTTCTTCTTGTTTCCTGAATATTTGGATTTACGAGCATCGCTGACTGTTGAAAGCACTCAGTCCCATTCCTCCGAAGAGGAGGAGGAGGAGGAGGAGGAGGAGGAGGAGAAGGAGGAGAAAGAAGAGTTCAACCCACCAGCAGCGATAGCACACACACTCACCCACCCACCCACTTCACCGCTTTTCTGTGCTGCTCTCAAAAGGGCTCATCATCTCTCTCTCTCTCTCTCTCTCTCTCTCTCTCTCTCTCTCTCTCTCTCTCTCTCTCTCTCTCTCTCTCTCTCTCTCTCTCTCTCTCTCTCTCCCCTGGTCCCCTCTCCTCGGTCTCGGAAATGAACGAGCCACCAGCCCCCAACCACCGCCACCACCACCCCTCCTAGGTCTGATTGGAGGGAATTAGCGGCGGGATAAAGATGCACTTGATCCCTCCGAGTGAGTGCACTTCCTCACCGAGACGAGAGCTAATAATGCCTGAGCCCCCGTCTACAGCTGTGCACCTATTCATCCATCCCCCCCAGCGCTCCCCTCTCCCCACTCCTCCAGTCACCAACCTATACCCATGCAGCCTCCACCACCACCCCAACATATCCCCCCATACTTCAATGTCTCCCTGGAAACCTGGCTTACTGTAGGCTTACCGTTGGCTTTCCTACTCAACCCACCTTGCAGTGCACCTATGCACCCCCACCCCCACCCCCACCCACACACACAAACACTTTCCCCCTCCTCACTCTCTCTCCACCTCACCTCACCTCACCGTTGTCTTTACATCGACCACCCCCACCCCCACCCCCACCTCAACCCACTCCCCCCGCTTCCCTAACAAAGACCCCTAATCATCATCTCTGCATCTCACCATTGCCCTTCCATCCAAAACACCCCCACCCCTCTCACCAGTCCAAGCCACCCCTCTCACCAGTCCAAGCCACCCCTCTCACCAGTCCAAGCCACCCCCAACTTCCACTATACAACCCCCTCGTCATCGTCTATGTTCTCATAGACGTTCTTCTATTCATAATGCAATCCGCTCACACACATTGATGCCCGCATGCAAGCACGCACGCGCACGCGCACGCGCACGCGCACGCACACGCACACACACACACACACAGACACACGCACCACACAGAGTGCTGCCGTCTTAATTGCAGTCTTCATTTTCAGGCTTTGGCTTTGAAGCACGACGGCTGTCAGCTTTTTCTTTTGGAATCATTCTTTTTGATGAAGAACAGGAACTGGGAAAGAAATGCCTCACATTTAAAAACAGTGATATGTCTTTATTTAGGAACCAATTTCTGAAAAGCGAGGAGGGGGGATGAGGGCGAAGAGGGTGGGGGTTGGGCTGGGTTGGGTTGGAGAGCCGTGTAGAAAGTTGTTGCTAAAAGACTTTTGTGCGTTTTATTTTTTTATTTCTTTTTTTTTTCCATGATGGGTTGGAACGGAACAAAAAGCCCTCACTCACCCCTGCCAATGGAGGCGACAGAACATATTTCTTTATATGGTTAGCCTATCTATCTAGCTTCCCTTTTCCCTTTTAATGCAGATGAAATGCTGCTGCTATCACATGAAAGGCATCAGATAGGAGACGAGTTTCCGTGCTCTTCCGATAACCTTCACCGAAGGCAACGCTGCCAGAGTACACTACACACACACTGCCGAAGTATGCACATGTGTGCCCGTGCGTGCGTGCGTGCATACGTGCGTGTGTGTGTTTGACTATCTGTGTGCGTGGGTGCGTGGGTGTTTGGGAAGGGGTAAATGTCAAGCTTTGTTTGCCACTGTGATGTGTGAGCATAAGGGTAAAATGGTAAAGACAGAGATGGCAGGGAAAGTAGAACATTTCATCTTCAAAACGCAGATCTAAGCTTCAACTCATGCCTCTGAAACAGTCATGGGGAAAAAAGGAATGTGAAAGCAGACACACACACTCAAAATGTAATAAAATGCAATATTATTATTATTATTTTTATTATTATTATTATTATTATTATTATTATTATTATTATTATTATTATTAATAATAATAATAATAATAATAATAATAATAATAATAATAATAATAATAATAATAATAATAATGATAATACTATTAGTAATACTAATAGTAATAGTTATAGAATCTTGATAAACTGTACATAATAATAGCCATCATGGCCATAAAACGAATAACCATTCTAAAAATGAGATTGCAAAGACAGAGTGCATCCATATATTACATTATTTACAGTTAATTACATCCTTTTACAAGGTGACAACTCCAAATCACTGAGAATCAATGAAGACTTATAGATTCTTGTCGCCATGTAGCCAGAGGCTTAAACATACCATTAACCACGTTACGGCTAACGAGCATTTGTTCTCCAAAGTGGCTAGATTACCTTGTTGCCGTGTGTTTGAAATCAGGGTGTTTTGACATCCATAGCCAGAAGCTTAAACATATCATTAACCATTCAACAGTATGTCTGACTAACAAGCTCCTTTCCCCCGAAAAGTGGCTTCATTACCTTGTCACCATGCTGTTGTTGGAACCAGAGCGTTTCTGAAGTCAATAGCCGGCACTTCATCCTTGACATCAGGACGCGGCACCTGTGAATTATGTCCCTCCTCAGCAGCCGTCCTGGCTGGTCCGTCCCCTGCGCGACCTTTGAGCATTGTCATGACGACCGGGGGGATGGAAGATCTAGATGAGGTCAGAGCACCTGTCATATTAGACCCCTTTCAGGTTCATATTAAACTGTCACTAAGAAGAATATGAGAGAGAGCGAGAGAGAGAGATAGAGAGATAGAGCGAGAGAGAGAGAGAGAGAGAGAGAGAGAGATAAATGAAGGAGGACGGATGAAAATTGAAAGCCTGAGGTTGATGGGGAAAATTAAAAGTGGTGTGCGGGATGGAGAGAGCGATAGAGAAAGAGAGAGAGAGAGGGAGAGAGAGAGAGAAAGACGTATGAAATAATAGAGAGACATAGAGACTGGCCGTCTGGACGACAGCACGGCTGGTGCCAGCCAGCTGGGTCCAAGGACACACACACACGGACACACACACTCTCTCAGGGCAATTACAGGTCTGAATTGGCCATGGAATATTCATGGCAATGGTGTGTGTGTGTGTGTGTGTGTGTGTGTGTGTGTGTGTGTGTGTGTGTGTGTGTGTGTGTGTGTGTGTGTGTGTGTGTGTGTGTGTGTGTGTGTGCGTGCGTGTGTGTGTGTGTGTGCGTGTGTGTGTGTGTTAGGCTTTCTTGTGTCCTCAATTAATCTTGGGCTAATATCTATGTCTGATCTTATCTTGGTCTAAATGGCTTCTGTGTGTGACTGAGTGTGTGGGGGGGAAGTAAGTAAGTAAGACAGAGAGAGAGAGAGAGAGAGAGAGAGAGAGAGAGAGAGAGAGAGAGAGAGAGAGAGAGAGAGAGAGAGAGAGAGAGAGAGAGCAAGAAAGAGAGCGAGCAAGAAAGAGAGCGAGCAGGAAAGAGAGAGGCAGAGAGTGAGACAGCAAACGAATGAATCTCTGGCTAATTTAAACGTCTAACCTCATTGGGTTAGACACAGTTTGTGTATGTGTGTGTACACATGTGCATGCGTGTGGCTGCTGATGTAAGTGCTTAAGTGACTGGGGTGGACTTGTGTGTGTGAGTGTGTATGTGTGGTTGGTGTGTGTGTGTGTGCACGCTCGTGTGTGTGCGCGTGCCTTTTTCTGTGTGTGTGTGTGTGTGTGTGTGTGTGTGTGTGTGTGTGGTCGGTGTGTGTGTGTGTGTGTGTGTGTGTGTGTGTGTGTGTGTGTGTGTGTGTGTGTGTGTGTGTGCGCGCGCGCGGGCGTGTGACCACCATTCAATAAACAGCTAAGATGAATGTGTCCTGCCACATGTGTTGGACCCTCTTAGAGTCTGTACACTGTATGGCCTTGGGTCACCTCTCTGGAAAGGTAAACAACAGATTAACTGCACAGTAAAAAAAAGAAAAGAAAATGCAGCGTTAATTCAACATTTAGAGAGCACTCCGTGTCCAAGAACATGTTAAATCGAAGCGTTGCATTAGCACTGTATTTTCTTTTCTGTGCATGTGGCTAGAAAGCCCTAGTGCTGCCCACCACTGTAATACAAATTTCAACATAACGTTAGTCTTATCTAGCGCTATGATGTTAACATATTCACATTGTATATGAATATGTAATGAAAGTGTTATTGTGCTTATACTTGTGGATGTTCAAAAACAGCATTCAGGGCAATGTTTTTGGCCTTTGAAAGCGATTAAGCGAAATATTTGTCTGAACTCAATTTCCCACCATGCAATGTCATGGCTTAATACAGAACACAAATTATTTGTAAACACCCACGTGCCTTCAACTGGTAAATGGAGGAACAAAACGACACAAAAATATGATACAGCGCAAACTTGTTGAAGCAAAATCAAGGAATAGCAATGAACTGCTAAGGAGTGCATCATTTTTTTTTTACCGTACCATGTGTCAGAAGCAGTGTTGCCATATTGGGCGGTTACTTGCCCAATTGGGCTACTTGGGATGGCCGTCTGCGGGCAAAAACGGGAAAAATGGACCATTTGGCGTTTTTTTTCTGCCGTTTTATGTCCATAGAAATCAATGCAAATTCTTGAAATTGGGCAGAATTTAGTGCACTTTGGCGTTTTTTGAGAACCTTTTGGGCGGGACTTGGTCAGACACATCTGGCAACACTGGTCAGAAGACTGTTCCATAACAGGGATCGCTCTGAATGGAAAATAATGTTGCATGCACAACAGAAATGACTCAAGCTCAGTGTTGCCAGATTGGGCAGTTTCCCGCCCAATTGGGCTACTTAGGATGGCCGTCTGCAGGTAAAAATGGCACTTTAACGTGTTTTTTTCTTTGGCTAATTTTTGGCCATAGAAATCAATAGAATTGGGCGGAATTTGGTGCTTCCAGGCTGGTTCTGAGCATTTTTTGGGCTGGAAATCATCAGTCTAATCTGGCAACCCTGCTCAAGCTACCCGAGTAGCTGCGGTGGCCGAAGAAGTTTCACCATTAATTTTCTTTATTCGCTTTGGACGTAACATTGACATATTTGATTTAGTTAGTCACATAATGGCTCTGGCTTGACAGCCTGGTACATTCGGAGATATTAACATTCAAGTTGTTTTTTTGCTGAACCACGTCATAGCTTATTACCATAATACTAGCTTGACTTTAATTGCTGAAATTCGCTCTGGTCGCCAAGGTCGATTCGTTCCTGGCGAATTCGCTTTGGTCGCTTTAGTTGTCGACCCTCCAAATAATGTCTTCCGTCGCTCAGTTAGCATAGGTCATTGTTGGTGAACACATAGCTTAAGGCTGACCTGTGGTATTGAATACAACCCTTTGGGGTGGTCGGAAGACAAGCAGAAGCAAAGATATTGTGCTTGTACATTCTGCTCTTCCTGTGCTTTCTCTGGCAGAACTGGTGGGTGCCAAAGAGAGTAAGGGCTAATCAGTCAGAGAGAAACACAAGTGCAAGGCCATTCACTGCTTTGCAAGTCAGAGGAGGATTCTGTTTAAAAATATGCACATGCTGGTAAGGGTAGCCAAAGGATGGAGATTAACACAGACACCATGTGTCTCTATCCTGTTCATCTGTCAGAATTCTGGCAACTGCATTTGAACTCCAACCCAGGGAGGTGAAATATTTGTATGCATGTACGCATACTAACGGCACCAAACTGTTACTGAGTTACTGAGTTACAAATACTTGTGGCAGGGAGAAATTTAGCCATACATCTCTGACAGTTGAAAAAAAGCTTCTCAAAGTGTCACACTAGTGGTCAATTAACCCTCTGAGGTCTGAGTGCCCTTCAGAGGGCAATGTGTCTCCAAAATTTTTTTAACTCTGTGAGTTTTTGTCATTGAAACATATAAGTCACACCATTAGAAACCTCAGACCTTCCAGGTCCCAAATATATATATATGAAATGAAAATACTTGAAAATGTTAGGGTGGTGCAAGCGGCCTAAAAGCCTCTGAAAAGCCTTAGACCTCAGAGGGTTAATGAATGTCATCGGTAGTCAAATACCAATATTTGACAGTTAAGTTGGCATAGCCTACTTAATATTTTCTGGCGTTATATAAACAGCAGAGACAACTTTACATTGGTTGCTACAGATGATTAGGTTATTGCTGTCTTCTGCCCCTGGGTTTCTGCATTTGATATAGGGCTTCTTTTCTCTTCCACAGCAGTGTCAGTACAAACTCAAATTCATATGTAAATGTAATTGGACACTCAAGTGTCTATTCCGGTGCCTCAGCGGCCATCTCAGGAGTCCGCCATCTTGAAAGTCAGTCATCTTATTGAAAAAAGGTTTGGCCAGGTCTTGTTCCTATTATGGAGTATTATTATGCAAGTATTAGTGCAGGTCTGCTCACCCGTTCAAACTAAATTCTGTATAGACAGATGGAAAGACGGCGCCACAGAAAGCTGGACCAGCATATACCTCATATAACACTAAACATATAAGCATATAACACTAAACAGCTTATAACACTAAACAAAGCAATTCGGAGGTGGGCTTAGTTAGTAGCCTGTTGCAGATGGGGTCGCCAGCAGGCCTATTCAGCATTTGCTGAAAATACTCAACTACATCCTATCAACATTAATCCTATGACATTACTGAGAGCCTTAAGTAACAGATTAAGACATAGCCATCGCAATTTTGGAGACAGTAAGGTTACATGTATAGCATTGGTTCTGCGCTAAATGGTTGCATTCATCAAAATATAATACATAATGCATTCTTTTTGCTTTTTAAAAAAAGGATTGTTTATGTCTTTCCTTGATAGGATAGTAAGATAAAGTGACAGGAAGCCAGTGGGTGAGAGAGTCAGATGAGGATTGGGAAATTAGGGCTGCTCCATTATGAGAAAGACCAATATGACCATTATTTCGGTCAATATTGATATCACGATATTTTTAAACAATATATTTTTTTCAAAGAGAAATAATTGTGCCAAACAATTCACAATCTTCCTTCCCTTCGGCAGTGTGAGTGAAGGGCCATGACATTGGGCTGGTATCGAGCCGGGTCCCCTGTGTAACAGTATGGCGCCTTAGCCGGCTGAGCCACAGCCAAGGCCCTATACTAGATGCATTTATGTAATTTCTTCACAAGACAGAGTGGAGTTCACTGCTCTTCCAGAATAGTCTTGAATGTCTTGATGAGACACTTGTTCAGTGAAAAAGAAATCATGGGTGCTTTCTCGAGGTTGTAAATAGTTTATGCGTTGTTTTAAAAATTTTGGCATGTTTTTGTGTTTGCGTTGTCTCTTAGCATGAATAAATACTAAACTTGCCTCTGTGTGTGAATAATTGATCCTCTGCTTTGTCTTAGCGCATGGGTATTACTCATGCTTGGCTGTGGTGCAGGTGATAGACTTTCGACCATGTTGTAAACATTGTTCTGATTTCTTTGTTCTTTGTATGATTTAAAAGCATATAGGTTGTGTTTAGTATTGTGGAAATAAACCTAACCCCAGCTGGATTTGAATCTAAAACAAACAGCCCATCTTAGTACATATTTGACATTTATTTTGAGTGCTCTCTCTCTCTCTCTCTCTCTCTCTCTCTCTCTCTCTCTCTCTCTCTCTCTCTCTCTGTCTTCTCTTCAGCTCTACACTCCTCTTTTTCTCTATCCCTCTCTCAAGCTATGTTTCTTTCCATAATTACTTCTGTGACGAATGCATTCTCTATCCCTGGGAAATGGTTATATCATCTTTTTTTTTACTTTGGTATGCCCTCACTCAGTGTGTGTGTGTGTGTGTGTGTGTGTGTGTGCGCGCGCGTGTGTGTGTGAACGTGCGCGCCCATGCGTGACCTGTATATATTTGATCTCGTACACGATTTGTGTGTTTGTGTTTGAGAATGTGTGTGTGTGCTAGTGTGTGTTTGTGTGTGTGTGTCTCTGTGTTGTGTACTGTAAGAGTGTGAGTGTGTGTGTGTGCGTGTGTG
>NC_085868.1:31029094-31031594 GCF_034702125.1 Engraulis encrasicolus
CCTCTCTACATCCATTCTCTTTCTTTTCCACTCACATATTATCTCACTCACACACATATGCATGCTCTCTCTCTCTCTCTCTCTCTCTCTCTCTCTCTCTCTCTCTCTCCCTCTTTCTCTCTCTCTCTCTCTATCTCTCTCTCCAGCTTTCTTTTTTCTTTCTTCCTCTCTTTATGCCTCTTTCTCCATTCCTCCATTCTCTAACTCTCCTTATCTCCCTCTCTCATATACACACACACACACACCTCCCCTTTCTCTATCTCTCCAGCGTTCTGTTTCTTTCTTCTTGTCTCTCTGTTTCTTCACCCTCCCAGCGCCTAGAGGAGGGATAGAGGGATGATGAAGGCATGGAGGGAGGAAGGGAGGAAAGGAAATGAGGATGTGGAAAAGAAAAGGCAGAAGAGAAGAGTGAAGTATAAAAGTATAACATAGGGGAAGTTTAAGTGTGATAGTGGACAAAAACAGCTCTCTCTCTCTCTCTCTCTCTCTCTCTCTCTCTCTCTCTCTCTCGCCCCCCCTCTCTCTCTCTTCTCTCTCTCTATCTCTATAAGTATCTCTGTCTGCTGATTAGAGCGGCGTTAGCCTGATGCTGGCTGGCCTCCGCGCTCTCCAGGATTCTCTAGAAGGCTCAGTCAACAACGATGACCCCACTTCTCTGTAAAAATAGACCGAGCGGGACTTTGTAGCTCTGCATGGTAAGCAGGCCTTGAGGGGGGGAATATTCACAATAAATTAATATCACCATTTTTCTTCTTCTTCGCACACACAGACACAGACTTGTCTTCATGCATATTTTTTATTATTTACTGTACGAGTATATTCCGTGACAGGTTGTGTTTGCAATTACACAATAACGCTTAGCGCTAGTGAGATGCCACGGTTACGTCCATACGAGAAAAAGGGGGGCTGTCAACTCTCTCTTTGTTTTTGTTGCAGCCAGGGGCCACTGACAGCTTTAGCTGGGCCCCAGGACAAAGTCATCTGAAAGGGCCCCTACACCCAATACATTTAATATAACGAGGACTCAATTATGGGCCCCACATTTCCCTGGGCCTGGGACAGGTGACCTCTTTTGTCCCCCCCCCTTGTCAGCTTTCCCTGGTTGCAGCAGTGAGATTAATGCAGCTTCTATGGCTTTCACCTGACCTCAGCCTACTCATCCTGCTATGAACATACAATACATGCTGTGTATGTACAGTACTTGCTGACAGATGCCCTTACTCTTGCACTTGCAAAAAGATTGGAAGTAGAAAGAACCATTTGCACCATGTTGGCACACACACAGATATATGCACACATACACGCTTGCAGGCAGGCAGGCAGGCACGCACGCACACACACACACAGACACACAAGCTGCTTGTGACTAAAGAGATGCATACGTTTTTGACAGGCAGATACTGTACTGTATATGCAGTCATACGCATGGACATGCACGTATACACACACGCACTCACGCACGCAAGCACGCACGCACACACAATCATGCACTCATAGACATAAACCACAGACACCCACCAACAGGATGCGTGCAAACACATGCACACACACACACACACACACACACACACACACACACACACACACACACACACACACACACACACACACACACACAGACACACACACACACACACACACACACACACACACACACACACACACACACACACACACACGCACACGCACACGCACACGCACACGCACACGCACAAGCACAAGCACACTCACAAACAACTCCTACGCACACATGTGCACCAAAGCAAATACTCATGCACACACACCTGTCTAATGCTCCTCTCTTCTCAGAATCAGAGAAGGTTTTTATTGCCAAGGCTGCGCAAACAAATAAGACATTTGTCTTGGCATCAATCACTGTAGGACGCAGATCAGCCAGGCAAGGATTAGCACAATGAATAATGACAAGGGTAAATAAATAGCAAAATATTTATGGAGAACATGGGAGTGCTTTGTGTAGTGCACATGCACGAATATGCTACACGCATGACAGACATCAAAGGATCTTCCAATACACAGATGCATGCATGCACACATGCACGCATGCACGCACACATGCATGCACATACAACCACACTCACTCCCAGGGTTGCCAGATGAGGCTGATGATTTCCAGCCCAAAAAATTTTCAAAACCCGTCAAGAAGCACAAAATCCCGCCCAATTCTATTGATTTCTATGACAAAAAGTGGGCAGGTTTTTCTGATAAATGCCATTTTTACACGCACACGGCCATCCTAAGCAGCCCAATTGGGCGGGAACCAGCCCAATCTGGCAACACTGCTCACTCCCGCACCTGTGCACATATACAATGCCCACATCACACACAGCGAGAAAAATGCACTCAGACGGTGGCGTGCTCATACATTATGAAGTTATTCAGGTGCTGTCTGTGTCCTCCTGTGATGTGTGTGTGTGTGTGTGCGTGTGTGCGTGTGTGTGTGTGTGTGTGTGTGTGTGTGTGTGTGTGTGTGTGTGTGTCT
>NC_085868.1:31034094-31036594 GCF_034702125.1 Engraulis encrasicolus
TCGTGCATACACACACATGCAGTATAATATGCACAGACACACACACGCACACGCACACACACACGCACACGCACACGCACACGCACACACACACACACACACACACACACACACACACACACACACACACACACACACACACACACACTAGTAGACACCCCCTGCTTGTGTGTAATGGTTTTAAACCATGTCATATTAATAAATTACACTGCACTGGTATTTTATCCATTCTTAATGAGACAGATATAATGTCCCTCAATTAAACATGATGTATAGCGTTGAACGCTGTATGTGCACTGACATATTCCAGATGCTAGCATGGCAATGTTGTACCGTACACAATGGAGCAGGGGATCACTTGAAGGTTACCTGTGACTGATTCAGAGAAGTTGCCTCCGAAAAGGTCAGACAAGCGAACTTACATGCAACCATATTTCAAGTTTATTACGGCTTGACATGTCACTTGTGCCAGCCATTGAAAAAACTAGATACATACTGGATAACGTACCTTGTGAGTGTACCTGTGTTCCCAAGATCCTATGATGTTCCTCAGATCCTATATGCTCCCCAGGTTCCATGTTCCCTGATATTCCCCAGCCATAAGTTCAGCTTGGTAAAAAAACAACGACGGCTCTCCTCCACAGTTGTTTCTTTTTCTGTTCAGTTGTTCTGTCCTACATTTTAGGTGTCCTGTATTTCCCATGCCTTTTGTTCCCCAGGCATTACAGTAGGCTATGTTCCCTGGGTCCCATGTTCCCCAGTTCTTGCGGTATGTTCCCTGGGTTCTACGTTGCCCAGTTCTTGCAGTATTTTCCCTGGGTTCTACGTTGCCCAGTTCTTACGGTATGTTCCCTGGGTTCTACGTTGCCCAGTTCTTACGGTATGTTCCCTGGGTTCTACGTTGCCCAGTTCTTGCAGTATGTTCCCTGGGTTCTACGTTGCCCAGTTCTTACGGTATGTTGCCTGGGTTCTACGTTCCCCAGTTCTTACGATAGGTTCCCTGGGTCCCATGTTCCCCAGTTCTTACGGTATGTTCCCTGGGTCCCATGTTCCCCAGTTCTTACGGTATGTTCCCTGGGTTCTACGTTGCCCAGTTCTTACGGTATGTTCCCTGGGTTCTACGTTCCCCAGTTCTTACGGTATGTTCCCTCCAGGGTTCTACGTTCCCCAGGTCATGACAATCAGGTATAAACTGCTCCAAGAATAAAGCTAATCCCAAAGCCTACCCTGATGTCTGACTGGGAAACATAGGACCTGGGGAACATAGGGCCCGGGGAACATAGGGATGACCACCACACATACACATTACATTACATTACATTTGGCAGACGCTTTATAACCAAAGCGACTTTTAAACGAGGACATAATCATACATAATCATACATCACTAGCTGATACAAAGTGCAGAGGAGATATACAGAACAACAAGTGCAAATGCAAAGAAGGGTTAGGTTTTTCTTTGTAAAGTAGACCCCCCCCCCCCCCCACACACACACACACACACCATGTCAAGAGTCTGGCCTGGGACTAGGGCAGCTCAGACATTAGTCTAGTAGATACCGTTCCACCACTTGGATACAACAATACACGTTGTGGGACTACAGTCCATCCTCAACGTCTTCAGTTGACATATTACTCACTTGACTAGACTAATGCTGGGCATACACTGTGCGATCTTTTCAGTTGGGGGTATTCAGATCCTGCACATACTGTAGGAGTGGGTCGCTGGGTTTATAAGTTCACATCTCACAACTCACGTCCTCACACTATACGATCCGAGGGTCGGATGCGCCCGGAGTGCTTAAACTTTACGAAATGACAGACTAGTTTTCCAGAACTGCAGACGACAAACACAAGGAAATGCGCACCTGAGGTGGAGAGGAGGATGCGCTCAATAGCGAATCGTGCTGACTGGGCAATTTGCGTCGAATTGGGTCATTGCACTGCTTCACACTCATGAGGGGCGACCAGTATTTCAAACAATTTCTTTTTTTTTCATTTTTTTTTTGCGAGCCTAGGTTTGTTGATTTCAAGCTGGTCGTGAGGTGAAATCGCTTGTCGTTACCCCATGTACCCTACACGATGTGAGACTCACGATTGACCTTCAGTTGAGCAAAAAATCAACCCTGCTCTCAAAAAGTCGAGGGACTAACAAATCGTGGCAAAATTGGGAAAAAAATCGCACAGCGTATGCCTGACTTAAAACAGAAACAAAATGGGGCTGTCAAAAACACTTCTCTCCATGATTTGGATCAACAAGACCTTGCCACCAAAAAATAAACCTGTAAAAACACAGATAGTTTGCCAGTACAGGTACTGGACCCCAGCCATCAGCAAGTCCTTCAAAAAGATGCATTTTCCATGAACTGCTACTGGCCTTTCATCTCTCCATTCGACATTCATGTTACGGTGAAGGCTAAAAGCTACACGTGCTGTGCGAGCCACTATGGTTAACAGGAGTGCAGGCGCGGTGAATGCTTTCTATTAGGCGTGTCAGGTA
>NC_085868.1:31049094-31059094 GCF_034702125.1 Engraulis encrasicolus
AAAAAAAAAAAAAAATCAGTTTCAATACCCCAAAAAATGAAATCGCCAAAAAAAAAAAAACCTGAAGACAGTTTTCATGAACGGAGATGTGTCTCTTTAGGTAGTTGGAGGTCATGTGACGTAGAGAACCAATAAAACCACTCCTTTCAACATGCCGATTACGACTAGCGAATCAGGAAACGTGTTACATTCAAATGGTTTTACAGACAAACATGCAATGGCAAGTTGAAGCCCCTGTGGGTTAGCAGTAGCACAGTACACAGTATGGCTCATAGTGGAATTACTGGAGTGGGATAGAACTAGCAGTTTTTAAAAAGAAAAACATCAACGATGGTCCCGCTTGGAGGAAGCAACCCCCCGGGCAGCAGCCAGTGTATGGCATAGTACGCATTTACAAAAACAACAAGAAACTCGTCGACAGGATAACAGAAGTCGAAGACGAAGAGAACTTCGGGGATTTATTCGACAGAACCATTTCAACAACCAGCCAAGAGTCTGTGCAGGTGGGTTTTATTAACTATATTATTTGCTTGGTGTATGATAGGGCAAGGGCAACCAAAACTCTGACGTTTTAGCCATCCGAAAAATCCTGGTCAAAGTAGAACTAGTTCGTAATGAATATGTACTTTCCACCCATTTCCGGGCCTCAAAGTTACTCAAAACTTCGTCGCGTGGGTGTTGACACGTAAAGCAACGTATAGAGAAGTTTGATACTGCGCCGGATAGTTTAGATAAAAGTACATTTCGAATGATGCGCCCTGGTAAACATGGTCACAGGGCGCCGCCATCTTTCTTTTCAGTCAGGATGTTCCACCGAGCCGGAGAGAAAGTAAACAACGGGCCATGTGATGCATCAATAATTGCATATTCTCAGCTGCTTTGACATTCTATGCACTTCCCCTGAATAAATGTTCGATATGCATCACACCGTCCGTCAAACACCGCGGGGTTATATCACTGACGTGACCTATTGTTTACTTCTTCTCCTGCTCGGTGATGACATCGTACAGGGTTGGACAAGTTTAGGCAAATAGCCTACACTATTATTTCCACTTGCCCAAACCAAATGCATTGTACTTGCACGTTACTTTTTGTTGTGTTTTTTGTTTATTTTGTTTGATTCATAAGGTTGCTTGCTTTGTTTAAATGAGAGACTTTTTCTGACAAAAAGGGCATATTTTGACTGCCATCAATATAATATCTTTATTTGATGAAAATGGTGTGTCTTTTGCTCCAATAATGCGCAATGCATAAAAATACTTGCCCAACATGCACTTGCCCAAACAGTGCTTTTACTTGCTCTGTGCAAGAAGGCAATATGCCTTGTCCATCCCTGGAAGATTGCACCTGTTAAAAATAAAGGAACTGTATATGTCTACATTTAAAAATGTCTTTTGATTTACATTCCAGGTATTCATCTCACAGACAACACCACCAGTTGGTGATGGGGCTGAGGATCGTACACATACCAAACATGGAACCAATTGCCCTTTGTCAGCTCCTGTGAAGATGCTACTTCGTGACTTTCAATGCAAGTACATAACCTACTATGTGCAGCAGGAAACTGACAGTTCTGAAGAGTCACATGTAAAAAGAAATGCATGTGACATAATGATGAGAGCAAGGCTGAATGATTCTTACCTACCTCAAAAAATTGAGAGAGACAAACTAATTGCAACAGAACGACTGTACAACATGGTGGTTGACTACCTACAAAAAGTCAATGCAGGATTCACTCAAGAAAATGCTGAATCGTGTGGAAAACGGGTAGCAATAGTGCTCAGAGATACTTTATGGTATCTTGATACCCATCACAAAAAATTCAAAGAACGATCCATTCCGTTACCAAAGGCTTTTGAGATATTCCAGAATCATAACAAATGGAAAGAGAACAGGCATGGGCCGCCATCACTGACACAAGAAGGCCTATACAGTCATGAGCAAAGCATATCAGCAGTTCTGATGCTGCCCATGGTAGTGACTCAGAGGAACTCTGTATTAGCACGTGACTTGTCAGATCTGTGTAAAGCGATGACAAAATACAGGTTATACAATCTACAGTCCGTGTTGAAAAAACCAGGTCATCAACCATTCCAGTGAGGACACCAGAGACCCATTCTGCTTTGACTACAATAGCAACCAGTGTAGTGTGCCCACAACAGTACCAAGAGTTGCAAAGACATCTCGATGAAAATGCACCATACACTCCTGTCGATGAAGGTGACTTTGTGACAGTTGACAGGTTGGAGAGACACAAATATATAACAAACATACAACTAGTCTGTGATGTGTCAATGTATGCTATGCCATACGGCAACTGTCTTTGGACAGTCACCATTCTCTGGAAGATAGAGAGGAACTCAGAGAACCACGAGAGCAGAAATGCAGGGGTTATCTTGGAAGTTAGCAAGAAGCTACCCCTTTACTCAACACGAGAGATGAGGCGTTCTTTCATACAGACATACAGTAAGAAAGCAAATGTGAAGCCAATGGTTCTCAGAGCTATTTACACGGAACTGTTCAACGATTCCGCAGCTGCAGCAAGTTTAAGAGAAGAGGATCTAGACCATCGTGTGGTTAGTTTCTTCATGGAGTCTGAACAGCCGGACCTTTTGTTAGACCTGAGGAAGTTAAATGGCAATCCAGGAAGCACCATGTTCGAAACATTTTGGGAGGAAACTGCCAAATACTTCGAGGAGCAAGCTCAGGTGCATGACAGAAGGCATGAACACAACTTCACATACCTGCCTGTAGCTATTTCAGTGGAAAAGCTGCGCCTCAAGGTGAAGGAAAGACTACCCGAGGGGACACCTGTACCTTCCTCTGAATGGCTACGGCTGCAATTTTGGCCTCCTAACCCCTATGCTGCAAGGGCAATTAAGCACACGTTCAGGCTAGATGTGAAGTTTGCTGTACAGACCAGGCTTCTGAGGTCTGAACATATAGATTCAAAGTATGCTACTACTCAGTACAAATACCTGAATCAGTTTGCTTGCAAGTACAAAGACCATGCACGGCTGATCTGTGTGGATGATAAAGCAATTGTACCTGTTGGCAACCCTAGTCAGCCAGTTTCAACAGGAGTTCGCGGACACAACAGGTCATTAACTCCCATAGGTGGTACCTTAGCAGCAATGGATCACGACTGGCACGCTGGAGGTCTAGTTCCCTCAGTGATGCTTTTAGCTGAAATCCCAGAGAGGGCAGAAGACACCTTTTATTGGGAGAAGGTGTGTGTGACTGTCAAAGAGAAGGTTTTCCAGCCATCAAGTCCGAGTAGGCACACCGCTGAGATAGCAAGGGCACTCCGAGAGCATGCAAGCAATGATGATGTGACTTTAGATGTTCCCATTTTGCTGATATTCTCTGATGGTGGACCAGATCATAGGGTTACTTTCCAGACTGTCAAGGTGGCCCTTCTAGCACTATTCCTTGCTCTGGACTTGGATGTACTATATGCAGCTCGATGTGCTCCACATGGAAGTTGGATCAACCCTGCCGAAAGGACTATGTCTCTGTTGAACTTGGCACTTCAAAATGTTGCATTGGAGAGAGGATGCATGTCAGAAGGGTTGGAAAAGCTCATCAGTGGAAAGAGTGACCTCAACAGTGTCCGTCGAACAGCGGAAAGACACCCTGATCTTAAAGAGGGATTCAAAGCTGCCATGCAACCAGTCATACGGCTTGTCAGTGAGCAATTCAGAAAGATGCGACTAAAGGAAGAGAAAGTGAGGACATTTCCAGCTGCTTTGGACGAAGAAATTGAGGAAATCATGAGCATACTGAGTATAATTGATGAGGAAATCACACCAAGAGATGCTGTCACTATGACTTCCAAGGATTGGGCTAAACGCCAGAAGATCACAAGTTTCCTGGAGAAACACAGCAAACAAACACATTATACATTCCAGCTGAAGAAGTGTTCATCAGACAGCTGCAACGTCTGTGTCTTAAGCCCTGTACGACTACCAGCAGAAGTTTTCAGCACGTTGAGCTTCCTCCCTGACCCGATGCTTGACCCATCTGGCGAGCACTACCTGTGAGTATTGTTTCCACTTTCCACTCAATCATGAGTATGATGTTGAGATGTTGAGAATAGGATAATTGTCAGTGAAGGGAGGTGTTTTGGTTGGAGTGACATTGTTTTTCTGCTGTATATATTCTGTTCCTATATGCCAGCTTTTCAACAACTTGCTTTTAATAAAAAGTAACTGGTAAGACTCCATCATGCACCGGTCTTCCCAGACATTGTCAAAACATGCTCCCAACTTAAAACAATCTTAAATTTCTGTGTTTTCAGCCATCCACATGGTGCGCTTCCCTTCAGTGGTGCATTGTTTTACATGTAGCTTGCTACCTAGCTTCATATATTTGTCTAATGCCCCATCCATGCAGGTCATTTGCTGAGTTGTATGGCAATTCTATTGCTACAACAGAAGCACATAGGCCATCTTTGAAGCAACCCACTGAGAAGTCGCAGACGGACAAGAGAAGAATAAAGCTGCTTGTAGCAGCTAAAGTCAGAGATGTCATCAGGTATAAAGCTTCATCACCAGCCTATCTTTTCTATCTACATCCAAGTCTATATGAATGTGCTATGCAGACCATAATATGTCTTCCTACCAATGGAGAGAATTGCAGTGTTGAAGTGTATCCTTTTGATGCCAGTGATATTGTATGTGTATGAGACACTGGTTTAACATTGTGTTTTAAATCCCTGTGTGTGGCTGTGTCAATATGTTACATTTTGTTAAAACAAAGGATTCTGTTCTTTCTTCAGCTGTGGAGAGTGCCAGAAACCACGGTGCATATATGCAGCAACGAAGTTACTTGCCGGAGAAAGAGGTGCAGTGAAACGAGCACAACAGGATGGTACCTATGTGTGTGGAGGTGACATATTTGCTGAGGGTGGAAGGTGAGTAGAGTAGTCTTTTCCGTCCTTTCATATTCATGCTGCTCAAATGCCTTTTGTATTCATTTAGGCACAGTATCCTTTTTCCAGATGTACATGCATGAAAGAAACATTTTAGCATTATTGCAGAACCCAGCATGCTAAGTGAATTACCACTACATTTTATTACCACTGCATGTTATTCTTATATGTGACTTGAGGAGACCCATGACTAAATGTTATCCTGTCTTTTGCAGGTACCATGACGAGATTGTCACTACGGTTGACCTGACATGTTCATCTCCGATTGAGACGCAGTACTACGGAGCGGCATTAGTGGGATTCGAGGACTGCTGCTACCATTGTGGGTCTATGACATCCATACTCGAGCCAACTGACCCATACATTCATGACTTGAAAGAGAGTTTCCATACGATAAGGCCTATATGCCGGGGGTGCCGTAATGGGGGGAAAGAGGCCGCTACGAGAGGTCCCAAAAATGCCAAGAAAAAGTCAAGAATCTGAATCAGATTGGACTGTTTGTTTTGTTAAAATTGAATTACTGTAACTTTTTCTGTTACTAGTAGTATGTTGTGCACATTCTGTACTCAAAGAAGAGAGATTACATTATTTTTGGTCTTTTATTTTATTGATTTTGGGACTTGTGCTTGTTGGTCACTGTTCTAAGTGGTCTAAAGTTCTAAAGTTATACTTTTATAGCTTGTAATTCCATTGATATGGTGATGGCTGTATTTGCTGTCTTGTTCAATAAAGACTGCGGTTTCAGACTGTTGAATCATCTCAGTTTATTCAAACCAGATTAATATAATAATTGCCCTGTGAGCTAATTTTGTGCCTGGTCTATTTGGCTGCCTTAATTCCCTTCTACACTGTCCTTCTCCATGTCCAGGTGTTTGCCTGTCTTGCACCTTCCTTTGGAGGTCCATGTGAGGCTGATATACAGGTGGTATAACATAACAGTCCCCTTATTACATCCGTGGCATTACCACACAACTATTTTTTTTTTTTTTCGCCCTCTCGCTTCAACTTTTTCCTGAAAAAATCCGAGAACCAACAAATTAAATTGGTGTGGCCTATGTCTCTCACAAACACTCATCTTCCATTTTCTCTCTCTCTCTCTCTCTCTCTCTCTCTCTCTCTCTCTCTCTCTCTCTCTCTCTCTCTCTCTCTCTCTCTCTCTCTCAGTGCCTCTCCCTCTTACTCTCTTTCTCTCACTCTTTCAATCTCTTTCTATGTCTGCCTCACCCCTCTCGACAGACTGTCTCTACCTCTCTTTAACACTAGTCGTCGTGTTTCTCTCTCGCTCTCTGTCCTTTTCTTACTCTCTGTTTATCTGTCTTTCTCCTTTTTACCTCCTCACACACTTTGTCTACCCTTCTCTCCATTGCTCACATCCGCACCTTTACAATCTCTCTCTCTGTCTTTCCGTTCCCCACTACCTCTATCTCGTTTTTTTTTTTTACTATTCCTTTCCTCTGCATCTGTCTTCTTCAGTCGCTCGCTACACAAGGGCACCCCCTCTTGTCTGTCTTGTCTGTGTCTCACTTTCAGCCTTTCAGTCTCACTTCTTTTCTTTTGAGTTGAGGTTTCCTTTTTCTGCTATTGTCTCGGCTTTCTTTGGCTCCTGCTGTGAACAGCCCAGTATCGGATTCTGCCCCCCCCTGCCCCCCCCACATCCATCTCCTCCCCCCTTCGCCACCACCACCACCTTTTTATATGCCACTCGCTCTCTCTGGTTTCCATTATGTCGGCCCATGTATCTTCGACTATTTCTTTCTTTCTTTCTTTCTTTCTTTGCCCTCTTTTCTTTCTTTCTATCTGTCTGTCTATCTATCGTCTTTTTTTGTCATCTACTCTTTTCATCGGTATTCGTTGTCTCTGGCCTCCCCAGAAGTCCCCATGCAGGTCTCCTAATGGCAGCCGACAGTATCAGCTGTCCTAAAACGACAGCAGTTCTTTTCTGCACTTCACTTGCACAGAGAGAGAGAGAGAGAGGCACACAGGGGAGATTTTTTCCCTCTGTCGTTAAGATCGTTTGTGAGACAAGGATCTTTGTCTCTCGGACTGATTAAGCATGGCGCGCGCACACACACACACACACACACACACACACACACACACACACACACACACACACACACAACACACACACACAACACACACACACACACACACACACACACACACACACACACACACACACACACACACACACACACAATCACACACACAATCACACACACAATAAGACAGACACTAATTGAAGGGTTTCACATACACGCAGATGCATGCACGTATTCACCCCTACACACACAGAGACACAGACACAGACACGCACACGCACACGCGCACACACACACACACACACACACACACACACACACACACACACACACACACACACACACACACACACACACACACACACACACACACACACACACACACACACACACAGACACTTTTGTCTTTGAAGAGGCTGCAGTGGAAAGTGAAAACTTGGTGGAAGTCATTCGACAGGGTAAATGGGGAAAAGAGTAGCTGGGTGATGGTAAAATAATAATGATCTGGCCCATCAGACAGAATACTTGCTCTCACTTTTTAGCAGTTAGATTCATTACAGAGCAGCCAGGGCTGGATTAGGGGAGGAATAGGGCCCGGGCACATTTGGCTCAAAGCCCCCCCTCCCTAATAATTAGGGGCACAGAACTGACTCACCGGTGGTCCCCGCACCCTCGTGGGCCCCTATTTTCAGAAATGTAAAAAAACAAATAATGATTAAAAAAAAAAACTTTTTTTTTTTTTTTTACATTTCTGAAAATAGGGGCCCACGAGGGTGCGGGGCCCACTGGGAAATGCCCGCTATGCCAGATGACCAGTCCAGCCCCGGGAGCAGCCACCATTTTGTCTACGAGTTTCCCGGTTAATCAGGAGGTTGCGTGGGGGTGTCTAAAAAAAGATACTACATTTTTAAAAAAAAATCTCCCACCACCCCCACTTTCCAGGGCCACTGACAACTTTTGACGTGCCCAAGGCAAAGTCAACTGAAATGGCCCCCCTCTCAATAAAAAACAATGTAATGAGGATCCAATTCTTGCCACCCCGGATGCCTGAGGCTTGGGACAACTGACCCCTTTGTCCTCCCCTGTCAACTTCCCTGTTGCTACCCACACCCCACACCCCACATCCCACACCCCACATCCCACACCCCACACCCCACACCCCACACCCAACACCCCACACCCCACACCTCACACCCCACACCCCACACCTCACACCCCACACCCCTAATCCCACACCCCACACCCCACACCCCACACCCCACACCCCACACCCCACACCCCACACCCCACACCCCACACCCCACACCCCACACCTCACACCCCACACCCCACACCTCACACACACACCCCACACCCAACACCCCACACCCCACACGCCATAACCCCACACCCCACACCCCACATCCCACACCCCACACCCCACACCCCACACCCATCCTATCCTACAAGATGGCCTGCCTTGGAGTGCAATACTCAACTTCGGGACAGTCACTGTTATCTGATCTGAGGAGGGTGTGAATATTCACTTGGATCCCTCTTCAAGGCTTCTCTCTCTCTCTCGCTCTCTCTCTCTCTCTCTCTCTCTCTCTCTCTCTCTCTCTCTCTTTCTCTCTCTCTCTCTCTCTCTCTCTCTCTGGCCCTGGAGAAGAGAAGAAGGTTTATGTTCCTCGAATGAGTCAGAACAGCGATGACACTTTCTCTTTTTATTTTCCGAATCCTGGTCAAGGCAAAAAAATAAAATCCATGAGTGTTATTATCTTCTCAGAGTCCCAGCAGCAGTAGTAGCAGCAGGGCAGCCGACAAGAGGGGATCAGACGGGCCAGTTGCCCCCGCTTGCGCCCCACTTTGAGCAACTCTGCAATAGTGGCACTGGCTGTTGTTGCGCAGCTCTGACATGTGCTACTGGGGGCCCTGTCAGGCGACTTTGTCCCAGGCCCAGCCAAAGCTGTCTGCAGTGGCCCTGAGCGGAAGTAGTAGCACTGGCAGTAGAAGTCGAGGGATGAGGACAGGGGGGACAAAGGGGACATTTGTCCTGGGCCCTGGGAGAGAGGGGGCCCAGAATTGGGTCCTCATTGCATTGTATGTATTGCGCTGGGGGGCCCTTTCAGGCGACTTTGTCCCGGGCCCATGCAGCCAAAGCTGCATGTCTGCAGTGGCCCTGAGCGGAAGTAGTAGCACTGGCAGTAGAAGTCGAGGGCTGAGGACAGGGGGGGGGACAAAGGGGAAATTTGTCCCGGGCCCAGGGAGAGAGGGGGCCCAGAATTGGGTGCTCATTGCATTGTATGCATTGCGCTGGGGGCCCCTTTCAGGCGACTTTGACCCGGGCCCATGCAGCCAAAGCTGCATGTCTGCAGCGGCCCTGAGCGGAAGTAGTAGCACTGGCAGTAGAAGTCGAGGGATGAGGACAGGGGGGACAAAGGGGACATTTGTCCTGGGCCCTGGGAGAGAGGGGGCCCAGAATTGGGTCCTCATTGCATTGTATGTATTGCGCTGGGGGGTCCCTTTCAGGCGACTTTGTCCCGGGCCCCTGCAGCCAAAGCTGCATGTCTGCAGCGGCCCTGAGCGGAAGTAGTAGCACTGGCACTAGAAGTGGAGGGCTGAGGACAGCTGTAAGGGCTCACTAGACTCCAGACTCCATCGCCGTCCCGCCTAATTGGTCTCACCCAGTAGCAGTGGCAATGAACTATTTTAACGGCATGTCTCGACACTCTAATCCCCCTGCATCGTTAATGTGTCTGTCAGTCTCCGTTCGTCGCCTTTTTCGTACACGTGTGTGTGTGTGTGTGTGTGTGTGTGTGTGTGTGTGTGTCTGTGTGTGTGTGTGTGTGTGTGTGTGTGTGTGTGTCTCTGTGTGTGTGTGTGTGTGTGTGTGTGTGTGTGTGTGTGTGTGTGTGTGTGTGTGTGTGTGTGTGTGTGAGTGTGTGTGCGCGAGCACATTTTAATGTCATGGTATCCCACTTTCACACACCTGGCGAGTGTCCAATGGCCTTTATGTGTGTGTGGAGGCATGATTGCACGTGTGTGT
>NC_085868.1:31074094-31081594 GCF_034702125.1 Engraulis encrasicolus
AAGAGAAATTGAACAGTCCATACACAGAGCCGGCGAGGATAATACTCACGTATAGCTACTATATAATTTTCTGATGTCTGTGGTGGCATAAAGGAAATCTTTGCGTCTGACTGTGTGTGTTATTTGCTGGCAGGCAAGCAAACGTCTGTGTGTGTGTGTGTGTGTGTGTGTCTGTGTCTGTGTGTATGTGGCCATGTGTGTGTTGTTCTACTCAATACGACGAGGTCAATGTGTGTGCGTGTTGCATAAACGCCTCTATGTGTGTGTGTATATGTGTGTGTGTGTGCGCGCCTGTGTGCCTGCATGTGTATATACTGTACGTGTACATATAAGGGCAGGCAAGTGTGTGTATGTGTGTGCGTACTATTCGTGGGTGTCTGTGGTTTACGTACATATGTCCAGGTGTGTGTTAATGCAGTGTGTGTGTTTGTGCAAGTATATGTGTGTGTGTGTGTGTGTGTGTGTGTGTGTGTGTGTGTGTGTGTGTGTGTGTGTGTGTGTGTGTGTGTGTGTGTGTGTGTGTGTGTGTGTGTGTGTGTGTGTGTGTGTGTGTGTGTGTTCTTCTACTTAATTCACTGAGGTCATTGTGAATGTGTGTGTGTGTGTGTGTGTGTGTGTGTGTGTGTGTGTGTGTGTGTGTGCATGTGTGTGTGTGCGTGTGTGTGTGTGTGTGTGTGCGTGTGTGTGTGTGTGTGTGTGTTCGTCTGCTTAATGCAGTGAGGTCAGTGTGCCCTCTCCACTGTACTTCCTCCTCTCAGCTCATTGGTCTGGCACACAGCACACAGCACACAGCACACAGGCCACAGTGACCTCGGCTCGCTCACCACGGACGGACATCTCTGACAAAGCACAGGCTGTCATGTATAATTGCAATGGGGGAACACAGACCCGGGGGTGGAGAGAGAGAGAGAGAGAGAGAGAGAGAGAGAGAGAGAGAGAGAGAGAGAGAGAGAGAGAGAGAGAGAGAGACTGAGGTCACAGATCAAAGACTGCATTAGTCACGGTGATTGATCCTTTACAGAAAGCTGCCTCTTCAGCTAATTAATGAACCAGGTAGGGAGAGACATGGAAAGATAAAGAAAGAAGGAGGGAGACAGAGAGAGAGAGAGAGAGAGAGAGAGAGAGAGAGAGAGAGAGAGAGAGAGAGAGAGAGAGAGAGAGATAGATAGAGAGAGAGAGAGAGAGAGAGAGAGAGAGAGAGAGAGAGAGAGAGAGAGAGAGTTGAGAGGCGGAGAAGAACATGAATCAACGGAGACAGTACCAGAGAGGAATGAAGGAAGAATGACAAGGACTGAAGAAGGACTGATAAAGGTTAATTGTGCAGATATACTTTCACATGATCCTTTAAAACAGAATGTACCAAATGATTACAGTAAAATGGGATCTTTCCCTTTGTCATTGGGTACAGTGCTCCAGAATATCAGTTGGACCCGCCATTCTGTGTATTTTAGTGTGTCTACCGCCTCGCACAACCAACATCCTTCACTCAGTACGGTTGCCGGCGCTGCCCCAGCAACCAACACACCCCAGCTTGGAAGGGGCGAAAGCCAGCAGCCAACAAATGCCAAACAGCTCCTCATTTAACCCCTTAGCGCAGCACTATGGCTTTCTGTAATGTCATAGCAATGTTGTTATGATGTAGTTAAGCATTTTCAGCAAGTAAATAGGGTCGCCGGTGACCCCAGCTGCGACTCTGCCTCACATGCCTCACACACTTGACTTCATCAATTGCCATGTTTTATCAAAAGGTATGGAATGTATGTGTTCTAGTTTATGGATGTGTATTTTTCTTATGTGTGTCTGATGCAAAGCATTTCTGACATATGCCTTTGTTGTTGATACAATAAAGTCGAATGTTTGTGTCACAAGCCTTTATTTCTCTCCCTCAAGGCCACCATCCTCCATTCATCTAGCCTGATTATCATCGACGTTCAAATCTCTTCGAGACTTGGTCTGACCAAGAGCATAACAATTAACGTTTCCCAAACGGCATGATTGACATGCCTCCCTTCGTTTGCTTATGATTGTTTGCTTATCAACAAAGTGGGAGGAGTTCCTGTGTTTGCGGGAACTCAGAAAGTAGGCCTACTTGCATTGCTCTTGAACTGACTAGTTGCAACACTGAAAGTGTTGCGTCACTAGGAGGGCACAGCCTGGCTACCATTCACCCAGTGTCCAGCCAGCGTATGTGCTCGAACTGAACAATAAATCTATTCTGTCTTTTCTGAAACATGTGTCTGTTTAATTAACTCTTAAAATTCTGAATTCTGTTTCATATCTGGCTTTGTTTATTGAAATCTATTTTGATTCTGGTTCAAAAGTTATTGGAAAAATAGCTGAAATTGCGCAATACAGTAAGTCTCGTTTTGAACTAGGAAGGAAGACACGTTGTTTCCACAAAACCTTTGTGGATGACTTTGTGAATCAGGTCAGTTTAGCAAACAAGGGAGCTAAATGCATCAAAACGAACCTGAAAGAAACTGGGACCTGCACGAGTACTCGAGTGCTGCTGATCTTGCTCAAAACAAATGCCCACTTGGGCAAATAGACGGTAATAATAACTTCTCACGGGCAGCACGGGTGCCATGCCTGACCCGTGTGGGCGCTTGGGTTTATTTTGGACGACAATTAGCACCACTTTACCACACGCTAGCACCCCACTGATCAGTGGCTCATTATGCTCAGTGTTCATTAATACCTCACTGATTCAGAACGTAGACAAAAGCCACCGCCACCACTCCACACACACGCCTTCTTGAGCAATTACCCAGTCAAAAGAAGCTTGCAATAACAACAACAAAAACAACAACAACAACAACAGCAACACTAAAGTGGAAGGAAACATGTTGTGTGCGCCGGGCTGGCGGCTGTTGTGAAACGTCGAAATCAAGCCGAGCTTGTTGCAAATGTATACATTAATAATTATGAAGTAGTTAAATCCAAAACTATATTCTTTTTCATTATGTGTCTGGTCGCATACTGTACAGCGAATATGTTTGCAGCAAGAAAGAACCACATGAAGCATAATCACAGTTGTGCCTGCCTTCCTGCCTGCCTGCCTGCCTGCCTTTTGCCTGCTGCTAAAATGCTGTAAATTATTTAAAAATATATATCTTTGGCCTTTTTGAGTCTTTATTACATACGACTTATTGAACCCAGGGGCGTATCCAGGACATTTTTACTAGGGTGGCCAAGATGACACACAAATATAGTCTGAGGTGGCCATGGAATCATGGAATTATATACACATACGGGGGTCCTCCCACACAGAAAATGTTGCATTTATTCTATGCTATTTCCTGCATTTTAAAGAAAAGCACCAGTGAACTTCAAATACAATATTTTGTGGTAGTATAAATATATATATATATATATATATATATATATATATATATATATATATAGTATTGAAATGTTCTATGTTTAGGTCTTTGTTTTCTATGTACGTATTCACAGAAAATTAAAGATAAATGCACACACATATCCTCATTAAGTTATTTTAATGTGCCAGGCTTTTAATTGAAAATGCAGTGTAATCTGGTCAAATGCTATGCATTCACATATAAATATGCATAATTGGCCATTTTTAAATAACTGAAGTATGAGAGAGTAGACACCAACTTCATGAATGACATCTGAACCTGACATACCATGCTCAGTAGGTGGAGATCCAGACAACACAGATTCACAGTCCGTCTCCTCCTCCTCCAAATGTGGCTGGTCAACTGTGGTAATACAAGGATAGTTTAAAATGACAGACAGACAGACAGACAGACAGGTCCATGCACATATACATATAATACAAATCTTAAGTTCATCATCTTCTGTCTCAACATTTGTCAGCTGTTAAACCCTTTAATGCATGGCGTTATACCTTTGTCGTTACCAGAGTTACCATAGTGTATTACTAAAGACCCTGTGTTATGTAGTGTGGCACTATGACAGAACCTTTTTGATGACAATAACAGTGTTCCACTGGTTGAACGGTGTACATGTAACTAATTCAAACTTTCCATGCACAACCTACCATCTTGTATTGGGGTAGTGGACTGCTCATCAACACTATCCCTAGGCTGCTGGCTTGTGTGGGCATCTGCACTGGTGCTGGTACTGGCTGTAGCTGACTCTGACTCTTTTTTTTTCTTGATAAAGAAGCTCTCAATATCGTTTCTTCTCTTCATCTTAATGTCACTCACTGGAGGAAATGTAATCAAATCAATGCAACCAATTAATCATTCAATCAACTCACTTCTAAGCATAGTAACTGGCTACAATATCAGAGGGATTATTGTCGAATTGGCAGAGTACACATGTTGTGTTCATGAGTTTTGTGTTCGTGGTTGTGGTTCCCCTTAGAGTAACAACTTTGACTTCATTCAACAATGTCAGAATACAAAAAAAACCTATATTATTGATGTTGACAGTGTCAGATGTCAAAGCAGTGGCATATGGTTTTAACAAAGAAATTACATGACGTGAATTTCAAGTCTGAGGCGCCGTCGGCCTGCAAGGCAATTATAGCTGTGAGCAGTGGCTGATTCTAAAGCCGTGGCATGACGTGAATTTCGTTGGTGAACAAACTCACATCTGTACCATGATTTTGTGTGCGTGACGATTTATTTTCGCTACGTTTGAACAAAAGGATTACGATATATTGACACATTTGAGGTCAAATATGTACCGCAAATTTAGCTATTGGGGGGGAGTCATACTCTGAAGTGGACTAGCGCTGTGGGTTTAGGCAACACATCTGTGACTGATGTGAACTTGCTTACTCTAAAGAGGCAGAGGTGCTCTTTACTATGACTTACTCCGACTTTATTTAAGTTTGATTTAAACTCTAAGAAAAGTCAAGACAATCGAAGAAGCAAAGGAGAAGCTTCTCACTGAGAGAAGGCATCACAACAATCATAGTCCAGCTTAGCATTAGTTCATTTCACATGCTAGGTTTCGAGCTAGGTACTGACGTCTGCCTACCGATCCTGACTGTAGATAACAACCGACTACCCTTTCCAATGTGTGGCCAATGGGCCAATGCTATCCATGCCATGTCCCTATCCAAACGGTTTCATATTAACTATCCTGTTATCAACAAAAAAAATAAACTGACGTGCACGTTAGGATTGTGCTGTGCTACTAACTTGGTTTGCAGCTGCCACAACACTAACTTGCTCTCATTTAGTCATGTTGTTGTTTCGTGTAGCTATCTCGTATTTTGGCTCTTCCTGGCTGCTAATACTTGCATAAAGTTTTCAAAATTAGGTTTTCCAACACATTCAGACAACCAACAAATCATTAAATTGCCATACCTTATTGTCCAAATTAGACTGTCCAGGCAGTTAGTGGATGCGGTCTCTCGTGAAGGAACTGCAGGTGACACAGTGCTCCTCAGCATCGCTGGTGCGGGGTTGCCAGATCTTTCACGATAAATAAGCGACTATAGGGGCAGCAGGCGACACGCAGTGGTCATCTCTTGTAAGCTTACTGATCAGAAATCAGCCTTGTGCAGCATCAGTCCAACGACTGTCGTGTTAGTTAAAGTGTAAAACTGACCCTAGATCTGTCAGCCAGCGATCACCATGGATTGACAGTTTTCTCTTGTTTGTTGTTGGGTTGACGAACTTGAATGATTACCTGATAATTACCTATTATTGGTCTTATACTGTTGTTATTATTGTATATTTATTTATTTATTTTTAAAAATATATTTTTTTATTAATTACTTGTCGAATCAAGGGTGGCCAGTAGGGTGGACAATAGCGTCCCAGGGGTGGCCCCTGCCCCCCCCCCCCCCCTGCTGCCCCCCCCCCTAGAATCGCCAGTGATTGAACCAGCAACTGGAAAGTATTGGAGAGAGAGTTGGGGAGGGGTCTGGATTGGAAATGACCTCAGGTTGCAACCGCAGCTTTTATGGTATGGTTTTCTTAGCCCACAGAGCTACAGCAGCCGGGATGTGTAGCCTAGTCTTGATCATCAAAGCATAGAGGGAAAATATTACAATCTTTGACAGAGCATTTACCCTTCAAGATCAGTTGGATATTTTATTCGGAGTGTTTGATTTTAGTGTAGATGCTAGCAATATCGGAGAAAGTCTGTGGCTAGGGCTCACGTTTAACAAAAGTGATAAGTCGGCAAACAATAAACAAAACAAAATATTTTTTTTAATCTGTAAAGTGTCTGTGTGTAGACCATTCAAATAAATATTTGCAAGCATTGTCATTACAAATGTTGTATAATAAATACCAGCGTATAAAAGCCTTATTGATGCACTGTACAGTATCTGCATCGCCTTTTCTTCTGTTTCCCTACAGTGTAACGCATACGGGGCGTGAAAGCACTCTGAGTAACCTTAGCATGCGATATGGGCCTTGTCCTGACAGTCAGATCATCTCACACCTTCTCTTCTCTTCTCTTCTCTTCTCTTCTCTTCTCTTCTCTTCTCTTCTCTTCTCTTCTCTTCTCTTCTCTTCTCTTCTCCCCCATGCCTCCCCTCATCCCTCCTTCCATCTCTCTTCTGTTCTTGAAAATATCCCCTACCCCATTCTTCTCTTCTCTTCTCTGCTCTGCTCTGCTCTTCTCTTCTCTTCTCTTCTCTTCTCTTCTCTTCTCTTCTCTTCTCTTCTCTTCTCTTCTCTTTCCCTTCGCCCTGTACTCTCTCTCCACCCCTCCATTCCTCCTCCATTCCTCCTATTTTCTCTTAACCCACACGCTTAAGTGTCCTCATTCAGTCACCCGCCTCATTGCATGCATGATGCCTTGACAAAGCTCATGTTCACCACGGGCCCGCATCTGTGGGCGCTCAAGTGTGTGTGTGTGTGTGTGTGTGTATGTGTGTGTGTGTGTGTGTGTGTGTGTGTGTGTGTGTGTGTGTGTGTGTGTGTGTGTGTTTTGTGTGTGTGTGTGTGTGTGTGTGTTGTGTGTGTGTGTGTGTGTGTGTGTGTGTGTGTGTGTGTGTGTGTGTGTGTGTGTGTGTGTGTGTGTTCGCCCGTGTTTTGCTCGAAGTTGTGTGCTTTAGTTCAACCTCCAGCGCATTTGCATTACGATTTAATGAGCGGACGTCACTTCACGGGTGCCAATGTCTTAGAAACATCTCGCCCCCGCTCGACTTTCCTTTGCATACATACACTTCATCTGTGTGTGTGTGTGTGTGTGTGTGTGTGTGTGTGTGTGTGTGTGTGTGTGTGTGTGTGTGTGTGTGTGTGTGTGTGTGTGTGTGCGTGCTTGCATTTGTGAGTCTGTGTGAGTGTGTGTGTGTGTGAGAGAGAGAGTGTGTGTTTGTGTGTGTGAGAGACAGTGTGTGTGTGTGAGAGTGAGTGGGTGTGTGGGGGATGAATGTGGGTTTTATTCCCCTGAGATGGACAAACTGTCTGCCGTGTGCGTGTGTGTGTGTGTGTGTGTGTGTGTGTGTGTGTGTGTGTGTGTGTGTGTGTGTGTGTGTGTGTGTGTGTGTGTGTGTGTGTGTGTGTGTGTGTGTGTGTGTGTGTGGTCTATTATGGCATT
>NC_085868.1:31086594-31091594 GCF_034702125.1 Engraulis encrasicolus
TTCTCACCTCATCCAGCCAGACCTCCCTCTGGTGCTCCCTCTGGCCCCCAGAGTAGGCCTCTGATCTTGGGCCGCAAATGACTTTCAGGCCCCCTAGTCCAGTGGTTAAAGAAATGGTAGTGGAGAGATAAAAGAAGAGCTGGATAAACTCTGACTCGTGTGCTCTCTCTCTCTCTCTCTCTCTCTCTCTCTCTCTCTCTCTCTCTCTCTCTCTCTCTCTCTCTCTCTCTCTCTCTCTATCTGTCTCGCTTGTTCACTCTCTCTCTCTCTCTCTCTCTTTCTCTCTCATTCTCTCTCTCTCTCTGTCTCTCTCTCTCTTTCTCTCTTTCTCTCTTTCTCTCTCTCTCTCTCTCTCTGTCTCTCTCTCTCTCTCTCTCTCTCTCTCTCATGGTTGTGTGAGTGTGCGCGCGCGCGCAACCATTACAAAATAGATAGTGAACTGAACACTCAACGCTATTTCTTTATTCATTATTTATTTGGCAGGGAAAGATACGATATGTAGACACTAGTTTATTTGACACAAGGAACATCATCACAGTGTTCCTGCAATAGCTATTTCTATTATTTCTTATTTCAATTCTCTTCTTGAACATGGCCTTTGGGAAATCAGAAATGCATAAATTGCATGTCCTTAACATTAGCAATAGAAAGAAAGATGAGTGCATGTTGCAAATCAATTAAAATGTACATTTACCTTTCATCTCATCACTAATACACAACCAGCACTGATCGTGTATACAAAAAAGACACTTTTGCTTCTACCCATGTTTGTCACAAGCTGTTTCGCACTGATAATAGTCCGACTGAATAAATCAGACTTTATTATCAGCCCCTGCAATATTGTTACAGAACAAACATGTTTACAAATGTCTGCAATGTGTCCGAATATAAATGTTTGTTCTTAATTTACAGTCCTTGGGGTTGGACATTTGTCTTCTGCATTTGACCCATCATGGGGGGTAGAAAACATGCACACATTCAACTTCTCTCCCTCCCCCCCTTGAAGCTCACGTACCCAGAGAGCATGCTTGTCATTAATCTGCCATGCAGGGAGTATTTGGGGGGTGAAGTGCCTTGCTCAAGGGCATCTCGTTTATGAGATACGAATGAGGTGATGAGTGTTTGGTATGTAATGAAGACAGCTTGCAATGAAAAAAAACAAGATTGTTATTTAATTCACCGGTACATATGATATGGGAGAACACAGACGTCTTGTGAAATGATTGCATTTAAACATGTAGGCCTATCTTTAACGATATATCCGTGAACAGGATTTCTCATTTTTCCTTCAAATCACTCTGCAGTTAAACCACACCGCAGGCTACATACATGTGCTCAAAATGGAACCTTCTATTACAATTGCACAAGTTCAAAGGTTTAAGTCGTTTCTTCATTTTACAACACTCTTTGTCTTTATTTCCAAGTTATAGATGCATAGTTTTGGCTACAAAAACACAATCCTTTAACACCTTTGGACTGTCCATACTTTGGTTCTCATGGTAACAAAAGAAAAATATTGCCAAGAACTTCAGGCGTATGTAACCCAGTGAACCTGCAATTGGCTCCCCTTTCAAGAGCATCACCCACATTCAGCCCAGGAAAATTACATCCTGTTCAGTTCAGAAGCTTTGAATAACTATTTTGCTGTAGTGTAGTGTGTATTTTGATGGAGAAATAGAAGCATAGATGGAGAGAGAGAGAGAGAGAGAGAGAGAGAGAGAGAGAGAGAGAGAGAGAGAGAGAGAGAGAGAGAGAGAGAGAGAGAGAGAGAGAGAGAGAGAGAGAGAGAGGTAGCAAAAAGAAAAAAGATTGAGAGACGGGAAGATGTATAAATAGTGAGAAAGAGAGGTGAGAGGCTGAAAACAAAACACAGAGAGAGTTTGACAAAGAATGATAGAGGCAGAAAATAATTGTATGTATTTACAAACTGTACTTTAGATAAACATGATTCCAAAGAAACAGAGTAAAGAGAACTGAACCAAAAAGATGTGATTAAGGATAAGTTGAAAACATGTCTCTGTTCCCATGTTTAAGATCTCTAAACTTCGTTCCTCTCTCACCCTTGCCTCTGCAGAATCACCCATTCGTGCCCTCATAACCTCCAGGCTGGATTACTGCAATGCCCTCCTCGCTGGTCTCCCAGCCAACTCAATCTAACAGATTACAAGATATCCAGAATTCTGCAGCAAGACTTCTCACCCACACCACACCATACCACACCAGACCTTGGCAACACATCACACCTGTCCTTAACCAACCACACTGGCTTCCTGTTCAGTCACACATCCACTTCAAAATCCTTCTACTTGAATGAATGAATGAATGAATGAATGAATGAATGAATGAATGAATGAATGAATGAATGAATGAATGAATGAATGAATGAATGAATGAATGAATGAATGAATGAATGAATGAATAGCCTCGCATCTCAGGAGTGACTGGTTAGTACAACCGCTCCTGCGGTTAGGTAAAACTCTGTCGATACCAACAGACTTGAGGTCACTGGCATACAGGCATTCTGAAATTTGTCATTAAAGCTAGGCTCCATGTTCTCCCTACTCAATATAACCTTTCTCTCTGGTACCCAATGCGCCATAAACCATTCTGCCTGTTACATACTGATGAGACTATAGAATCTACAGTACAGCACACATCATGAATGCCTGTATTGCTTTTAAAGGCCTGTACACCGCCCGTCACAATCGCATTGTGGACATTACTGCAACAGAACTGTGCAAACTACATGGACCAACACATGTACACACAGACAGAAAAATCAACCCAAACTGGTTTTCCCATTTGACCACCAATGATGCTCTGCCCTAACACCCTTGACATTGTTCTTGTGGATGAGACTCTAAAAACCATCACAGTTGTGGAAATAGGATGCTGCTTTGATGTAGCCTATATATGGACCTGTGCTTTGCTGAAAAATGTATTAAGTATCAACCAGTAATTCATGCATTGACAGAACGTGGCTACAAAACATCCATGGTGGCACTTATCTATGGCAGCCTTGGCCATGTTCATAAATTGTGTGTCAGAGGTTTGCAAATTGCTGGACTAAATAAGAAGAAAGCAAAACAGATAGCCAAGTATTGTTCAATATCTGCAGTTATAGGCAGTCTGCATATTTGGAGGAGGAGATGCCACTTGTACCCCTGAATAGGCTTCAGGCCAGTATAACTTTTTTGCATTTATGTAGAAGACACATTATTGCTACTTTAATATTGTTTGGGGCTCTGTATTGTTTCTCAATAATTATTGGTCCTCCCAAATAAAATAATCAAACTGTGTGTGTGTGTGTGTGTGTGTGTGTGTGTGTGTGTGTGTGTGTGTGTGTGTGTGTGTGTGTGTGTGTGTGTGTGTGTGTGTGTGTGTGTGTGTGTGTGTGTGTGTGTGTGTGTGTGTGTGTGTGTGTGTGTGTGTGTGATGGATGTAGTGGAGCGCTGTGTGTATTGGGCTACGTTCTGTTGTGGCAGTGTGACTTTCCACTTCTCATATAACATATTCAACAGTCATCAAGATTTTTATGTCAGACTAACGCCTACATACCTACAACCCATGCTTGCCTACCCCTTTTTAAGCTGTTAAGATACAACGTTATAAATTTGCTGTTACCAGAATGGCAATGACCAAGTCGTAGTGCAATACTAAAGGCCCTGTGTTATGTCATAGTAGTACTATGGTATTACATAGTTCTATGGTAGTTAACGTTTCAATGTCTATTACAGCATGCCACTGGAGGTACGGCGTGCATTAAGGGGTTAATGTCAGCCCAATAGGGGTTTCATTCTTTCTGTTTCTCTGTCTTGCTGTCTTGCTGTCTCTGCCTCTCTCTATCTCTCTCTCTCTCTCTCTCTCTCTCTCTCTCTCTCTCTCTCTCTCTCTCTCTCTCTCTCTCTCTCTCTCTCTCTCTCTGTGTGTGTGTGTGTGTGTGTGTGTGTGTGTGTGTGTGTGGGTGTGTGTGTGTGTGTGTGTGTGTGTGTGTGTGTGTGTGTGTGTGTGTGTGTGTGTGTGTGTGTGTGTGTTTGTTTGTGCGTGTCTGTCTGGGCATGCGCATATGTATGCACTTACTTGTGTTGGGGTGTGTGCTTGCATGTATGCACAGTACACTTGTGAGTGTGCCTGTGTCCGTGTATGTGCATAAGTATGCTGAGACTGAGTATGTGCTTGTCTTTGTGTTTAAATGTGTGTGTGTGTGTGTGTATGTGTGTGTGTGTGTGTGTGTGTGTGTGTGTGTGTGTGTGTGTGTGTGTGTGTGTGTGTCTGTGTGTGTGTGTGTGTGTGTGTGTGTGTGTGTGTGTGCGTGCGTGCGTGTGTGCAGGGACGGATCATGACTCCATGGGCCCCTGGGCCAGACAACAAGAAAGGGCCCCCTCCAGATGTTAGAGTCTCTATATTGTTGGGCATTCAGGTGTTTTTCCTCTGAAAATATGTGAAAATAGAGTTGTTAAAAGTGTGATTTTACACAACATGAGAATGGAAATTTAGAGGATTGGGCTTCAGGGCCCTCTGGACTCTTGGGCCCCTGGGCCTGGGCCCGGTAGGCCCTTGCAGTAATCCATCCTTGGTGTGTGTGTGTGCGTGTGTGTGTGCGTGTTTGCGTGTGTGTGTGTGTGTGTGTGTCTGTGTGTGTGTGTGTGCGTGTATGTTTGCGTGTGTGTGTGTGCGTGCGTGCGTGCACGCACGTGTGTGCACTGTGTTACGAGTCCCCCTCATCCTCTTCACGTGGAGAGCGAGGGGGCCCATAAAAGTGTGTGGAAGTAGCAAAGAGTCGTAGCGGAGCGAGGGAAGTGAGAGAATTGCCGAAGTAAAGAACAAAGTGAAGGAGGAGCGGAGGAGTGATGGAATGAAGTGAAGAAAGGAGTGCGGGCCTGCATGCGAGTGGAGTGGAGTGTCAGAAGAGTTTTTTCGGGGGTTCCGCTCCGTAGAGAGAGTCGTTGAGCAGCGTAGCGTCGCTGTTTGGTTGCAGCTGTTTTGCGTCAGCTCCTGGC
>NC_085868.1:31104094-31106594 GCF_034702125.1 Engraulis encrasicolus
ACACACACACACACACACACACACACACACACACACACACACACACACACACACACACCACTCAACCCGAGTTGATGTTAAATGCATTGTCAGTCATTTTCCAAATTAAAGTCATGTTGTTGGTGGCACCAATAACAATGAAATGATATGAATGGATTCTGACAAGTCGATTGATGACATAGTTGTCATAGCACATAGCGCTAATCAAATATTTTGTCCGTCAGCCACTTTCATACGTCTTGCATTCCTTTTGAAGTCTGTGGTGTTGGGGGTAGATTTTGCTATTTATTTATTCCAGGTTTTGCATTTACTCACTTCTCTGGCAAATGAGGCATACTTGTGTTTTTTCCATTTGAATAATAAAGAAATATTTAATTTCCTCCATCTCAACTAGAGGGCTCACCTTGTCCTGGCTCCCTTTTATGTCAGTGCTTTTATCCACAGACGTAAAGTAATCATGATCAAAAAGTTCTAGTCTGATACTTCTAAACCATGCTGCATCGTTTGGACCCATTATCCTATTTTGTTCAGTCTACATTGTACCAGTCCGAACACTGTTAATATGGTCTCTGCTTGTTATTATCTATGCAGAGAGTGCTCTCATTCTGTGTTCCAAATGGTCTTGCTGTGATTTTTTGTGTTGCATTTGGGTTTGGCAATTAATATTTTGCCAATGCAAAGTCCTTCAAAATGGTTTATCTTCCATTAAATTTTTTTTTTTGCATCACACAAATGTTTGTTAGCTCTGTTCTATAATCACAGAGCATGTAAGATATACAGTATTCATGATAAAAAAAAAATAACATGAATTTTGTACAAGTTAGAATTAGTAGCCTCTTACTGCAGATGGGGTCGCTGGCGGGCCTATTCACTGCTGAAAATGTTCAACTACATCATCACAACATTTCTATGATAGTACCGAGAGTCTTAAGTAACATATTAACACATAGCCATTACAGTAACATATTAACACATAGCCATTACAGTTTTGGTGACAGTTAGATTATAACATAGGCTCTGCGCTATGGGGTTAATGGTTTTGAATAATTTAGATGCCATTTATACAAACAAAACCTGAGCAATGAAAGCACACATTCTTTCATTAGTGGAGATATGTGGGCCTGGATGGCCTTGGTATTCTTCTTGCACACCAATTAACGGAGCCAAGGCCACAACTGGGCCTGATGTGGCACAGGTCTGCCCCAACGATGGCAGCAATTTCGGGAGCGATTTTCCTCTAGGTTCTCATCAGGTTAATTACTCACAGCACAGAGAGGAGTGGTGGGTTTATGATGAAGGGAGGAGGATTTGGAAGAAGATGGAGGGAAGAGGGAGGAGGGGGGGGGAAGGAGGAGAGATGGTGGTGCTCTCTCTCTCTCTCTCTCTCTCTCTCTCTCTCTCTCTCTCTCTCTCGCTCTGTGCGGTGCATGATTGCTTTCAAGACCATTATACATGACTCATTGTTTGTAGTGTTTGTCATAGGACAGGATGTTTCCTTTACTCAAAGGAGTATCTCTATCTGTCTGTCTTAGGCACACATACAGTACGCATACAAATTCCATAAAGAAAAAAAGAAAACAAGAACGTAAAAGACAGATGCAGTAATTCCTATTACATTCAAATACGCATGCAAAGCAAATGGTTTTTTTTTTAAAGAGCGCTGAGTTGTTAACCAACTGTAAGTACGACATTTTATGAAGCCTTCAGAGTTCATGACAATATTGTGACATGATGACGTTTGTCAGGACCGTCAATGATGATTACTTGGTTGCAAGGACGTGCTTGGTGAATTGGTTGGAACAGTACACGATGTCTTATTTGTGCTACCCATAAAATTCTGCAAATCTCAATGTCAGCGTGGACTGGACCAGGTCACCCATGTGGATGTTCTCATTACACACATTTGTGATGTGCATCTCCTATGAGAGAACATCATTTGATGTTTCTTGCCACTGCACTGAAGAGAATACAAAATTAATATAAGAACATATTGTGTGTTACAGAATGCTACACAACAGCCCCTCACCTCTTAAAGCAAGTCTCTCAAGACACCATGGAGAAGCAGGAAAGAAAGAAAGAAAGAAAGAAAGAAAGAAAGAAAGAAAGAAAGAAAGAAAGAAAGAAAGAAAGAAAAAGAAAGAAAGAATCATAAGATGGGGCAAAGAAAGGAAGGATGAAGAAAGAAAATAAAATTATTCACTTTATTGAAGCATTTCTTTCTTCCTCTCTCTCAATCACTCTCTCAATCTCTCTATCTCTCTCTCTCTCTCTCTCTCTCCATCTCTCTCTCTCTATCTCTCTCAATCTCTCTCTCTCTCTCTCTCTCTCTCTCTTTTTCTCTGTGTATGTGTATGTGTGTGCGTGTGCCTGTGCGCGCGGNGAGAAAATTATATATGACTCATTTTTGGATGTGTTTTTATAGCACAGAACGTCTCCTTTATGCAACGGACTATCATGTCTGCCCACGACACAATATCATACACACACATATCCATGAACA
>NC_085868.1:31111085-31123585 GCF_034702125.1 Engraulis encrasicolus
GTGAATGTGTGTGACGAGGTGCTAAGCTGAATAATGACCTTCTGCACAACAGGGCTGCCAACACCCCATTGGCAACATTGGTTATATGACAATGATGTATCTTGACAATGATATCTTGATAACTGCAAAAGTGAAAAGTGAGGTGAATATGCAATTAATTATTAATAAGTCCAACAGATGTCTCGGATATCTAATATAATAGTGATATTATTCATTGCCACCTTCATCAGATTTCCAGGAATAATTGAAATATTTGTTTGCTCAGTGCTCTTAGACGATTGAACACCTTTTTGCTTTCTGTATCTCGATTCTTGCCATGCTGGACACAAACTGTGAACCTTGAAAGATGCATCTTTATATCAAATTCAGGCTCTTCAGAAAACAACATCCCCTTAACCCATTGGTGCCTGATGTCTCGTAAATGTTGTTTGACCTTTGGTGCCTGGAGACACATATAAGCTGCATTCAGGGTCATGAGATTTCAGGGTAACACTTTATAATAAGTACCCCTTTTTGAGCATTAGTTAACCCTTAGTTAAGCCTTATTTTAACATTAGTTAACCCTTAGTGAAGCACAAGTTAGTCATTATGTAAGTGTTATTTCTTATTTCTTAATCATTAACTACTACCGTTAGTAAATGGTTTGTGTGTACTGATGTAACTGTTCGCTAAGCAAAGTTAAGCCTTAGTTAAGCCTTATTTTTAACATTAGTTAACCCTTACTGAATCACCAGTTAGTCATTATGTAAGTATTATTTCTCATTTCTTAATCATTAACTTCTACCGTTAGTAAATGGTTTGTGTGTGCTGATGTAACTGTTCGCTAAGCAAAGTTAAGCCTTAGTTAAGCCTTATTTTAACATTAGTCAACCCTTAGTGAATCACGAGTTAGTCATTATGCATTTCTTGGTAATGATTCGTTTATGGTGATTGAACTTTCTGATAAGCATTAGTAAACCATCATTAAAATGTCAGATAACCCGCCTTTATTTATGAAAAAAAACATTATCTCTTTGTTGCCTCCTACAACCTAACCATTACCAAGTACTATTAGGCATGTATGGCAACGGTTTGTAAACTCTTGCTTTAGCATTAGTGAAATCTTAATTAACCCTTTTGTAATGGTTAGTGTGTGATGACTGGTAACATGGCAAACAGTAAGTTGAGGCTCATGTGACTGCCCCTCATGGATGTTTCTGGACATTAACAAATGACTTGATAAGCATTGCTTATGCATTATCAAGGATTTATAACCCATTACTTAAGTATATCTGGGGAACTGATCTAAAGTGAAAAACTTCCCATGCTTTACAACACATTAACAAATGACTTGTTAAGCATTGCTTATGCATTATCAAGGATTTACAACCCATTACTTAAGTATATCTGGGGAACTGATCTAAAGTGAAAGCCTGTTATGGCTTCACAACACATTAACAAATGATTTGATAAGCATTGCTTATGCATTATCAAGGATTTACAACCCATTACTTAAGTATATCTGGGGAACTGATCTAAAGTGAAAGCCTGTTATGGCTTCACAACACATTAAATAAACAATGACTTGATAAGCATTGCTTATGCATTATCAAGAATTTTCAACTCATTACTCACTCATATCTGGGAAACGTTTAAAGTGAAAAACTTCCCATGCTTTACAACACATTAACAAATGACTTGTTAAGCATTGCTTATGCATTATCAAGGATTTACAACCCATTACTTAAGTATATCTGGGGAACTGATCTAAAGTGAAAGCCTGTTATGGCTTCACAACACATTAACAAATGATTTGATAAGCATTGCTTATGCATTATCAAGGATTTACAAACCCATTACTTAAGTATATCTGGGGAACTGATCTAAAGTGAAAGCCTGTTATGGCTTCACAACACATTAACAAATGACTTGATAAGCATTGCTTATGCATTATCAAGAATTTTCAACTCATTACTCACTCATATCTGGGAAACGTTTAAAGTGAAAACCTTTCCATGCTTTCCAAAACATCAACAAATGACTTGATAAGCATTGCTTATGCATTATCAAGGATTTATAACCCATTACTTAAGTATATCTGGGGAACTGATCTAAAGTGAAAACCTGTTAAGGCTTCACAACACATTAACAAATGACTTGATAAGCATTGCTTGTGCATTATCAAGGATTTATAAACCCATTACTTAAGTATATCTGGGGAACTGATCTAAAGTGAGAACCTGATAAGGCTTTACAACGCATTAACAAATGACTTGATAAGCATTGCTTATGCATGATCAAGGACTTACAACTCATTACTAACGCATATCTGGGGAACTTTTAAAGTGAACATCTTTCCATGCTTTCCAAAACATCAACAAATGACTTGTTGAGCATTGCTTATGCATGGGAGGCAACATCTGAGAGATCTTACTATTCTCATCAAAACATTTACAAACCACTTACACAATACATTTGAGATGTGAGATGATGTCCTTCATGGTAACGGTAACACAAGACAGACAACTTCAATATCTTTAACTATTTAATTTTTAAAAGATAACAGTTATCAGCTTAAACAGTAACACAATGAAGAAAGAGAGATGAGGACTAGCAAAATGAAGAGATTAGATGAGGGGAGAGCTTGTGGAGAGGAGAGGGAAGCAAGAGAAGAGATATAGTGTATTCATGTGGTCTTATCTAGTAGATATTATCTAGTTGTGAAGTGGTATTTACAAGTGCGTTGCGTTCATGTGCTATTTTGTTGTTGTTTACAACTTAAAGATGGTGGACCAGAGTGAGACTCTGGCTTTTTTTGTTGTTAATAAAACGATAATAGACTGTTGTTCATCAGCTACAGCAAGCAAATGAATTAGGAAGTCAAAAGGTAAAAATGCTGAATATTTTCTGACAGTCATTTACCATGACTATTTGAACATACTGAATGCCGGTTTTTGAGTATTTCAACTTAGCGGTTGCCATGGTGAGAGTAGAGCCAGCTGTTGTGTACGTCATCAGCTCGTAAAGTCGTTAATCAAAATTTTCTACAAGGGCCGGTGGCGTTCATGTGTGCTTCGGATGTCAGTGTTTGGTATTTAGGTAATTACCACATGAACGCACAATTAGGAACTGTACTGCATTTAAAAGATATTTTCTACTGGGCAGCAGCAGTGAGCCCGTAGGCTACTTTTGAGCTCAGCCACTTTGCACTGTAGTTCAGGATCTCCCCAAAATATTTTTTATAATAAAAATATAGGTATTGAGGGTCTGTAATAGTGATCTAAAGTGAAAGCTGTATAAACTGCATGATGACTTCTGTTCAGCTATGAAAATACTCCGGGTGTCGGCGGGCGTTATGGGAGAGAGGTGGCCGGACGTTCACGGCCTCTATGGGAGCTAAAGGGTTAAAGGAACTTTTCTGACGATGATGGTCCTTTTTTTAAGGGTAAACTGCCTTCATGATGCTACCTGTGAGGAAACAAATAAAAAAGCACAGTTTAAACATTAATTTTGTTATTTGTAGGCTACTGCCAAAAGGTAGATTAAGCTTACACTAAGCGCAAAACATTCCCCTCCATTTGAGCCATTGCAAGCACAGAGCAAAATAGCAGAAATCGCTAGTTAGCATGCTAGTTAACAAAATTTGCTAAGCAATATTGTTCTCTACAACTAATAGAGTACTCAAACACCCACTTGCATAGAGACATACAACTGCTTAGGTGGACAAGTAATGTTAACCCTCAGAATTCACTCTGACACAATTTGTAAACAACAGCACCATAACTGAAAGTCCAACCCAAGTTTTTTTTTTTTTTTTAAAAACTGGACATCTCAACCATAATTTTGATACCTCATATGTGTGGGTATCTGCTGTACAACTAACAGTGACATTGATTTTTTTTTTTTTTTTAACGTTTTTAATATAGGCCTATATATATATATTATTTTATTTTACCTTGACCAGAATACTGTTGAAATGACACATTGAAATCGCGGTAAAATACAGCTCAGTCATACTCATTACTCTCCGTCAAAACAACCGAAAATGGCCAGCAGGAAACACAATTAACTTTGTAACTCTTTTTCACTAGTTTTAGAAATCTCTGATCTCTTAATTACAGGGGTAATACCAAAGATTCTCTATTCTAATTAGCATCGTCTCTGATAATTCAAATATTCCAGGAAGTGGTTAATCGAGTCATGTGGAGGTTGCCCTGTATGCAGATGACGGTGCTCTCTGGAAAAGAGGGAGGAATATTAAGTTTATCTGGAAGGAAATTCAACGAGCTGTTACTAATGTTGATAAATGGGCCATCAAATGGGGATTTAGAATATCTGTGCAGAAAACAAAGTCAATGGTCTTCACAAAGAAGAAAATCACAGAGGATATGAAAATCACACTATCTGGCCTGGAGGTGGAAAGGGTGGAGTCCTTCAAATATTTGGGGATGTGGCTTGACCCAAAATTAACATGGAATCCCCACATACAAAATATGGTTGAGAGATGCAAAAAAGTCCTCAACGTGATGCGATGCTTACGTGGAATTGAGTGGGGAGCTAGCAGACATGCTCTGAGAACAATCTACACTGGTCTAATAAGATCGGTGCTTGACTACGGAAGCTTCATTTATGGCTCTGCAGCCAAAACAATATTGAGGAAACTGGATGTAGTACAAAACCAAGCGCTAAGGTTGTGTTGTGGGGCCATGAAGTCAACCCCAGTGACTGCCATACAAGTTGAAATGGAGGATATGCCCCTTCACCTCAGAAGGGATCAGCTAGCTGCTGTCTACTGGGCGAATTTGAAAGGCCATAGCACCGATCACATGAGTCAGAGTGTGTTACAACCTTGTCAAGAAAGGCTGAATTTGAATATTAAGAGCTATGGGTGGACAATCAGTGATAGAGTGAGAGACTTGAGCATTCATGATTTGAAAATAAGCCCCACAGTTTTTATACCAACGAAGCCACCTTGGGTTTGGGAGGGGGTGCCGACTGATTTGCTGCTGCTGGAGGGTAAGAGAGATCATGAGCTGGATAAGTATCAGGTACAGGGGTACATAAACGAAAGGTATGGAGGAGAGGTTAAAATATTCACTGATGCATCCAAGCTGGATGACCGCAAAGTTGGTGTAGCATTTGTCATCCCTGAACTTGGCGTTGAAATGGGCAGGAGAATCACTGACGATCTAGCTGTCTATACAGCTGAGCTAATAGCTGTATGGCTTGCATTGCAATGGGTGGAGGAGAATAGACCCGAGAGGGCAGTCATTGCCTCAGACTGTAGCTCAGCACTGCTCAGTATCAAATCCTGGCAATCTAACTCAAGACAAGATGTGGTGTCAAACATAGCACAACTCTCCAATGTTCTGTTGAAAGCAGGTGTGATGATTTCATTTGTTTGGGTGCCTGCCCACATAGGGGTGGCAGGAAATGAACTAGCGGACAGCTGTGCCAAGAAGGCTGCGAGCAACACCAATGTAGAGATGGAAGTGGACTACAGTAAGTCAGAGATAAAAAGCATAATTAAGCAAAAAATTAGAGGACGATGGCAATCCCTGTGGGACAGTGCAGAAACAGGAAGACACCTACATGCAATCCAAAGTAAGATAGATAAATGTAGAGCATCCAACAGGAGTAAGGGAGAAGAAGACATAATATCACGGATGAGATTTGGGCACACTAGGCTAAACAGCACCTTGGCAATAATGAAGAAACATGCAGATGGAAGATGTGAGTTTTGTGATAGCCCAGAATCAGTTGAGCATGTTATCTGCCACTGTCCCAGATACCAAGAAGAAAGGGAAACCCTGATAAAGCAACTGAAAAGGGTCAAGCTAGGATTGAATTTAAAGGTCATCTTAAGGAAAGGCTCTGGCCACATTTGCTTTAATTATGTACTGAAGTTCCTGAAGGACACAGGCCTTTTTCATAGGGTCTAATCGTTTTCTGTTATTTCTACTTTAATTTTATTTTATTTTTTATTTTTACTTTTTTCTTTATTTATCCCCCCCCCCCCCCCCCCCAGATTAGGCATTAGAATAGGTCTCTTGCGTCCATACCCCAGTCCAGCAAGTGGCGGTAATGCTGCTTTTACGCTAAGCTGCCAACCGCCATAAAAGCCTAAAAAGAAGAAGAAGTGGTTAATCGACCGGATGTTGTTTTGTGATCAGTGATGCGTTTCCAGGGGACGTTCTTTGAGGGGACACATTACACTTTGAGGAAGTAGTGTCTTGTTCAGTGTTCACGGTTTATATTGCTGAAGGACAATTACAAGTCTAAACGGAGAAGAGTCGTCATTTCAAGGTGTTTTCGCGGACGTATCGGCATGTGGATGTTGACAGTGTCGGAAGTATTAATCAAAGTTGACAAGAGAAGTTGGAGCGATGCGAGAAGAGCATGCGATGAGCTGCCTGCCTGCTGCTGTCTACTGCCTACTCCTGCTGCTGCCGCTGCTGCTGTTGCATCCAAGTAAGTTTGGCTGCTAAAATGTTTTGATATTCACTGAACAGACATGCAATTGCCTGCATAGTCCTTTCTTATTTGAAAGATGAATCCCTGTCGCTTGCAAGATACACAATCTCATGCCCATCGTGCATAGCTAATTCATTGCATTGGGGAGAGGTGGACGCCGGATGTAAACAAACGGAGAGGGGGTGTCACGTTGAGTAGCTTTGCAGATGTAGGCAAAGAGATTGGCACATTACTAACGGTGTTGGACTACCATAAATGTTAGTTAGTTTCTTTTCTGAGGTCTTTGTAGTGAGTCATGTTGTTTTTTGTATGTTTAGATGAGGTAAGCTTAAGCCTACTGACTTCTGAAATGACTGCATGAATGATTTGTCCCAAGCTTTCTTACAGTAGGCTACTGACCTCAGAAATAATTCATGGCGTTGTGAACCTGCTGATGTATTTATTTGCACTCATGTAGTAATTTACTGTCATGAAAGCTAAATTGTGACTTGACTTTTTCCTCTCTCAGTTGTTGGCTCATGACAGATTTATTTGATAAGTGGAAGTGCCCGCTGATGCAGACCCAGTGTAAGTATACATGCTGGCATTGTTTTTGTGACATTTAATCTCATCTAAATCATCATGTTTTTGAACAGTGTTGGGTAGCCAGCCACCCATGCATGTTGACACAGCCAGCAGCGGGCACCCATGGCACATGGGGATGGACCCAGGAGTGGAGGATGACCCAATAGGGTGAGTTAGTGAGCTAATGTCATACACATGTAATTGTTTTAGGTGTATGGGAAATAATTAAATGTTTGTTTACATTGTACAGATGAACGTTCAGCCCACTCACTGTTGACACCAGTGACACAGTATTGACCAGATCTCCTGGAAGTGCCCCCTGACGCAGACCCAGTGTAAGTATGCATGCTGGCACTGTTTCGTTTATTTAGGCTATGTAGGGCTCGACACAGTATTTGCTTATAGTGATATGTAATAAATATTTTGTCTGATATTAAATCTCATCTAAATCTCATCATGTTTTTGAACAGTGTTGGGTAGCCACCCATGCACGTTGACACAGCCAGCACCGAGCACCCAGGGGGATGGAACCAGGAATGGAGGATGGTCCAATAGGGTGAGTTGCTGAGCCAATGTCAGAAACATGTAGACTATACCCTACCCTCATATGTAAACCTTCGCTAGTCTGTTTCTCCCTTAATATTGGTGTCAGATTCGCACAAATGCAGTTCTGGGGTGCTACCTTGCTACTAATCAGGCACAGCAAGTATGATTTGAAATCCGTGTCGGTCAGTGTTAATTTTGAGAGGAATTTTTAATTTAGTTTTAGTCTCTTGACGAAAATGCAATTTTAGTTTTAGTCACAATTTAGTCATCTAAATCATTTTTGTCTTAGTCTAGTTTTAGCTGACTAAAATTCATACAATTTTAGTCGATGAAATCTAAAATAATTTTAGTCAACCAAAATATCATTTCCTCTTGTCTACACTCCTCTATAAAATTGTCAAACTAAAATACAATTTGGGGAAATCAATGATTAAAATGACATATTGTAATCATGAAATATTGTCAAAACTGCCAGAGTGTCTTATAAGCCAGTGCGTCCAATGTGTAAAAAAAAATCATGGCCACGACACTCATAAAGCTCTGTCGATATTTTACGACTTTGGGGGAAAAACGGGACTGCACGTTATGAAAAAATACTTGTGGGTATACCAGTAATCAAGAGCGTCGCGGGGTAGCCTACAGGCACCTGTTGGAAGACGTGTCTCTCTCTCTCTCTCTCTCTCTCTCCCTCGTGCGCGTATTGCAAGCTGTTGCATATTATTTGCTTGATGCGAAGTTGTGATGGCATACGCGCTCTCGTTGACATGGTTGTGTCCATGTTGCATGCATTCGCAAGGTGTTATTGGAAAAACGCACATGAAAGCGTGGAAAGGCCGTTTACTTCCTATTTCAGTGTCCTTGACTGAAACAAGTCGCAAAACTCCACACTTCCGAATCCTTTGCGATCAGCACTAAAGTGATTCTTATCAGAAGGCTTGTACCAACGCATAGACCCTTAAATTACAAACATTAGCGAACATTGAAAAAAGATCAGACAACGACCGTCGGGTAGCAGGTTCATGAAAGCGACTGGGAGTGGAGAAAAAAAGGCATCGTTAGAGAAAGATGTTTGCTACTTTAGGACAGACAGCACCACCACTATTTCATGACTGCATAAACTTCTTCGTCATGGATAAATAGGCAACAATATTTTTGTCCAGCCAGGATTGCCCTGAAAAGTAGGCTACTGCTGTTAAAAAAAGGTCACGGGCGTGCAGCACCGACGCTGCCTGTCACTAAGCCTGCGTGTTTGTGTGTGTGAGGGAGGGGAGGGAGACGCGGAGCAGATGGGTCGCGACTTGCGAAAGATCAGGAAATTCTTTTTCAATGTTTCAGTGACATATTAACAAAAATGCTTCCTATTGGTTTTCGTCTCCGATGGTATTGTAGTCACATTTTTATTTTTTTGACGAAAATATAAATCAATATCGTTATATTTTTCGTACAAACACATGCTGTTTTTTTCGTTATCGTTTTATTGTCGTCAGGGGAAAAACAATCGTTAACGATAATTATGGCGAAAATATTTCGTCACGAAATTAACACTGGTGTCGGTCGGGTCCCAAAGTGTCTGATTTCACGTGAAATGACCCTATGGCATGTTTATACAGTAGGTTTAAATAAGACGAGATGTACTCCAATGTCATGCGCCTTTCTGTTCCAAACCCTTTGGAAGGGACTGTATATGGAAAAAGTCGATAACGGTCTGAGTTCCTGCTTCTTAGTGCATATTGCTTTCTACATGACTTGTGTCCAATAATATTGCCCATAATTGAAAACTGTGCTTTTTTTGTTTGTTTCCTCACAGGTAGCATCATGAAGGCGGTTTACCCCTGAAACTTTTTACAAAGGACCACCATCGTCAGAGAAGTTCCTTTAACCCTTATCTCCCATAGCGTCCGTGAACGCCCGGCCACCTCTCTCCCATAACGCCCGCCGACACCCGGAGTATTTTCATAGCTGAACAGAAGTCATCATGCAGTTTCTACAGCTTTCACTTTAGATCACTATTACAGACTCTCAATATATTTTTATTATAAAAACTATTTTGGGAAATCCTGAACTACAGTGCAAAGTGGCTGAGCTCAAAAGTACGGGCTCGCTGCTGCTGCCCAGTAGAAAATATCTTTTAAATGCAGTACAGTTCCTAATTGTGCGTTCATGTGGTAATTACGTAAATATCAAACACTGACATCCGAAGCACACATGAACGCCACCGGCCCTAGTAGAAAATTTTGATTAATGAATGCACTATATCTCTTCTCTTGCCTCCCTCTCTTCTCCACAAGCTCTCCCCTCATCTATTCTCTTCATTTTGCTAGTCCTCATCTCTCTTTCTTCATTGTGTTACTGTTTAAGCTGATAACTGTTACTTTTAAAAATTAAATAGTTAAAGATATTGAAGTTGTCTGTCTTGTGTTACCGTTACCATGAAGCACATCATCTCACATCTCAAATGTATTGTGTAAGTGGTTTGTAAATATTTTTGATGAGAATAGTAAGATCTCTCAGATGTTGCCTCCCATGCATAAGCAATGCTCAACAAGTCATTTATTGATGTTTTGGAAAGCATGGAAAGATTTTCAGTTTAAAAGTTCCCCAGATATGCCGTAGTAATGAGTTGTAAGTCCTTGATAATGCATAAGCAATGCTTATCAAGTCATTTGTTAATGCGTTGTAAAGCTTTAACAGGTTTTCACTTTAGATCAGTTCCCCAGATATACTTAAATAATGGGGTTTAAATCCTTGATGATGCATAAGCAATGCTTATCAAGTCATTTGTTAATGCGTTGTAAAGCCTTATCAGGTTCTCACTTTAGATCAGTTCCCCAGATATACTTAAGTAATGGGTTATAAATCCTTGATAATGCATAAGCAATGCTTATCAAGTCATTTGTTAATGTGTTGTGAAGCCTTAACAGGTTTTCACTTTAGATCAGTTCCCCAGATATACTTAAGTAATGGGTTATAAATCCTTGATAATGCATAAGCAATGCTTATCAAGTCATTTGTTGATGTTTTGGAAAGCATGGAAAGGTTTTCACTTTAAAAGTTTGCCAGATATGAGTTGGTATTGAGTTGAAAATTCTTGATAATGCATAAGCAATGCTTATCAAGTCATTTGTTAATTCGTTGTAAAGCCTGAACAGGTTTTCACTTTAGATCAGTTCCCCAGATATACTTAAGTAATGGGTTTTAAATCCTTGATAATGCATAAGCAATGCTTATCAAGTCATTTGTTAATGTGTTGTAAAGCCTTAACAGGCTTTCATTTTAGATCAGTTCCCCAGGTATACTTAAATAATGGGTTATAAATCCTTGATTATGCATAAGCAATGCTGATCAAGTCATCTGTTGATGTTTTGGAAAGCATGGAAAGGTTTTCACTTTAAACGTTTCCCAGATATTAGTGAGTAATGAGTTGAAAATTCTTGATAATGCATAAGCAATGCTTATCAAATCATTTGTTAATGTGTTGTGAAGCCATAACAGGCTTTCACTTTAGATCAGTTCCCCAGATATACTTAAGTAATGGGTTGTAAATCCTTGATAATGCATAAGCAATGCTTATCAAATCATTTGTTAATGTGTTGTGAAGCCATAACAGGCTTTCACTTTAGATCAGTTCCCCAGATATACTTAAGTAATGGGTTGTAAATCCTTGATAATGCATAAGCAATGCTTAACAAGTCATTTGTTAATGTGTTGTAAAGCATGGGAAGGTTTTCACTTTAGATCAGTTCCCCAGATATACTTAAGTAATGGGTTATAAATCCTTGATAATGCATAAGCAATGCTTATCAAGTCATTTGTTAATGTCCAGAAACATCCATGAGGGGCAGTCACATGAGCCTCAACTTACTGTTTGCCATGTTACCAGTCATCACACACTAACCATTACAAAAGGGTTATTTAAGATTTCAATAATGCTAAAGCAAGAGTTTACAAACTGTTGCCATACATGCCTAATAGTACTTGGTAATGGTTAGGTGGTAGGAGGCAACAAAGAGATAATGTTTTTTCATAAATAAAGGTGAGTTATCTGAAATTTTAATGATGGTTTACTAATGCTTATCAGAAAGTTCAATCACCATAAACGAATCATTACCAAGAAATGCATAATGACTAACTCGTGATTCACTAAGGGTTGACTAATGTTAAAATAAGGCTTAACTAAGGCTTAACTTTGCTTAGCGAACAGTTACATCAGCACACACAAACCATTTACTAACGGTAGAAGTTAATGATTAAGAAATGAGAAATAATACTTACATAATGCCTAACTTGTGATTCAGTAAGGGTTAACTAATGTTAAAAATAAGGCTTAACTAAGGCTTAACTTTGCTTAGCGAACAGTTACATCAGTACACACAAACCATTTACTAACGGTAGTAGTTAATGATTAAGAAATAAGAAATAATACTTACATAATGACTAACTTGTGCTTCACTAAGGGTTAACTAATGTTTAAATAAGGCTTAACTAAGGGTTAACTAATGCTCAAAAAGGGGTACTTATTATAAAGTGTTACCCACTTAGCTTTTTAAAAATAAAAATGTGGGTATATTACAGCTGCATGAACACATTCTAATGCACGATGAGGGTTTAAATGCAACTTATTTAATGTTTTTATTCACATCAGAGGCTGAGATATTTAGGTTTTTATAGGCTGAGGGCGACTACCCCAACAAGGGCTTAGGCATTCAGCAGGCATCAATGGGTTAACGGGGAAATCAACATCGTGAAATCCCCAAGCTTCTGTATTTAGGCCTGGCAACATGTGGGGCAAACAGATCAGTTCTCCTGGGCCCAGAAAGTGGGGAGGCCCAGAAAAGGATATTAATTACAGTACATTGTATGCATTGATTGAAGAGGGTGCCCACCAGATTGTCCTGCCCTGGCTAAAGCTGCCAGTGTGCCAAAGCATAACTGGATTG
>NC_085868.1:31133585-31141085 GCF_034702125.1 Engraulis encrasicolus
GTCAATGGATTATCTCCATAGAGCGACGCTCTGCTGCACGGTGCGTCAATCGATACCGGGGAGTTCAGACGCACACTCCATTTCAATACCGGCAGGCCACTTTCCTCTGGCTTTCCCTTGCCCCCGCCACTTCATGGCAAACCACTGGACCTTGACGGGAAGATTAGGGAAGCCTGCGCCCTCAAAGATAGAGAATCTGGATAATAGGCTGCCTTTTATACGGGAAAATAAGGTCAAGCACACTCATTTTCTGGGGAGAGGAAAATAAATCTATAATGCCCTTTTTTAAGTTTGTTTGAATGTAATGCGTTTTGTAAAGTTTCCGTGTGGCTACAACCTATTAACCCTGTTTTAATGCATTACACATAACACGGTGTCTTTTTAAACATTCCGTGCTAATCTTGCGGTGAGCAATGAGAATCATTTCTAACACGGAGGACAAACGGGACGAATCGTACATTTTCATAACGGATTCTGTCACATGCATGGCGGAGAAGCAGAGATATGTATCAAATGAAAATGTGGCGAGTAAGCCCGAACCACCCAATCAAAACACACAAACACACACGCACGCACACACACATACACACACACACACACACATACAATGTTTGTTAGCTCTGTTCCCTATCGCAGGAACTGCGACCTATTACTCATGGGACATGATCGACCTTGGTTGATCCACGAAGCATTTTTTATATCTTTAATCAAGCCGAATGGCAGATGGCTGTGTCAGTCAAGCTAGGGTCCGCCCACCGGCGGCGGCTATTACTGCACTGACGCCCATCTCACTTCCTCTTTCTTGCTTCGCCGGGAAAGGTCCACGTAAAGTATCACTGTTACGACATTGTTAAAATATACAATGTTGCTATTTGTTAATGAATTTCCGTGTGGCGTATTACTCGTAATAGCCGGTGTACGCCAGCTAAGAGTGCCCACGCGATTCTTAACTTGTTTTCTCTGTCGTTTCAGATGTTTTTATTTACAGGATTTTCAGATGTCCTCGAGATACGAACATCTATGGAGGGGGCCTTGGGTCGCACGCGCCTCCCTGAGGGGAGAACACGATACAGCCGCTTTCCCAAAGGGAAGGCCCCTGTTTCGTGTTTGGTCCGCGTTCCCCTAGGCACGCTGAGAGAGCGTCTCAGCAACGGAATTATCCTCAATGCAGACGCCGTCTCTACCCGTCTGCTAGGCCAGTCGAGCGTGTTAGCCTGCCGGTTAGCCAGCTAGCTCCTCGAGCCCCTGAGTTCCGACCCCTCCCTGACCGGCTTGTGTACCCCCTTCTAGCCCATGGCGCGCGCTGCTAGCTCAGTTAGGCTTTTAGCCTATCCCCCGCCCTGTAGCATGGCTCTGACGGGTGGTTTGACTACTGGGCGCATGGAAGTGTTGACACAGGTAAGTTGGGCTCGTAGGCCGATTAGACTCGGACCTATACTAGCCCTGTGAGCAGCAGCCTGGGGCTTTGTCGCATGTATGGACGGACGGGGACGTCTACCGAACACAAGCTGGATTACGCCGACCTCTACTGTATGTGGGACCACTGGCACGTTTTGTCCCATGGTCCCCGTTGTACACCGTAAGGACACACCCAGTGCCTCACACTTGTGACCCACTGTATGTTCACATAAGCACCTGGTTCGCCCAATGTTGCCCGAACACATGTCATGTACACATCAAATAAACAAATTGATCTGTTTGCACACTGATGGTTTGCACGGTCCCTTCTGATGGTCAGTTGTGAAATAAAATGTTGTTCTCCCCCCATGTACGGTCTGTGATTGCACGACTATCTGTGAATGCCTTAAAGGTAGGCTACCTATCTTGCACTGCCGCTCTGAGGAGCCTCTGTGCAGGACATCCAAACATTTCACCCTCCCTAATCTCGGCTATAAAGGGAGTGGAGACGCAGCGCTTCACCTTGGCACAGGTCTGGATTAATTAATTAATTTAAATACAGTAAAAGTACCCCTCGCAGCGCTCTCGTGGGCCTCTGCAACGGGAAACCAGACTTATAACATGCCCTCATTCTGCTATAAGGATGGTCGTGCTACTGTTATGGGGTTGGCAAAAGGGGAGAACTCCCTGCGTTTTGTGTACAGTCACGAGACGAGGCGCGCACTGTTGGCGCGCTTATCTCCGTGTCTGGCTCTTGCGCCCACTGGACGGGCTTCATACACAGCTTGGCCAGGCAGACATCGACGCGCGGGAGCGCGCAATGGTTTTGCTTCGACTACTGGCTAGCAATACTATTTACAATTGTTAACACACGACCGAAAGCTGGTGCCCGAGCCTCAATCTACGGCATACCGGGCAAAGTTATACTTGTTTTCCCTCTGAGGGTAAATAACGTGACTGAAATGTCGGGAATGTAGAATGCTCACTCCACATCGTTTTGTCGGGTGCATTCGCCCGGTTCTGTGTTGTATTATATTTCTTGATACTGACGTCTGCCTGGCGCACTATGTCTGCCCGAGCCTCAATTTACGGCATACCGGGCAAAGTTATACTTGTTTTCCCTCTGAGGGTAAATAAAGTGACTGAAATGTCGGGAATGTAGAATGCTCACTCCACATCGTTTTGTCGGGTGCATTCGCCCGGTTCTATGTTGTATTATATTTCTTGATACTGACGTCTGCCTGGTGCACTATGTCTGTTCTTGTCTGACGCAGGATATTCCTGCGTTTTGCGTTGCCACTGGGGCCTCACATTTTGTACTGGTTCAATGGCAATGCGTGCGTAATTGGGTTCGCCCCGTCTCCGTGCGCGCTCTCCAGATGTCTGGTGGCTGCGCAACGGGGGCTACTTTATGCCAGCTGCCTATTTTGCTGTCATTCACGCACATAGGGTTTTCACGCCAGCCTCTGTCTTGCCTTATGGTCTTGCACCGGGGACTGCTCTGTTCTGTGTCCACTCCACATGCACATTTTCGTCGAGTGTACTTGCCAATTAATGACTGGGTCGTCATTATGGATCTGACGTCTGCTCATTTCACATATATACCCAACCATGTCAGACACAGGTCTTCTGCGTTTGCATCCTAGGAGTTCTAGTCAGGCTTTGGAGTGGAGCTCGGCGCGCTCGCTCGCTCTCTCTCGTGCGTGTTCACGTGCTTGGTATTGCCTGTTATAGCGGTGTTACAGCCCAGACCGTCCACCTCTCTTTATGCCATCATTGACCCATTGGGAGAGGTCGGGATTTATTATTATTATTAATGATAATAATAATTACAAGAATGGTAATACCAATAATAATAATAATAATGATAACAATGATTATTATTATGATGGCCGAGCTAATCATAATATTTCTTATTATTATGAGTCATTCAGAGGTTTCTTCTCCTGGCCCAGCCGGTTGTATTCCTCAGTCTGACTCGCCCCTATTTCTAAGGGCCCGCATCCCCTACTGTACCTGGAGCGCATGAACAGTTTACTGATGTCACTCAGCCTGTTCTCCCTGGGTTGGCCGGGGACAACACAGTTGTCCCTGTAGTTATTGGGCATGCTTGGCGCGGCAGTGGTGCCCTTGCCAATGTGCTTATTGTGACTGGGGCTTTTTCGGGTCTGACGCACTTCTCAGTATTTCTACCCAAGCAGGGACAGGCACAGGGGTTTGGTAGACCCCTGAGTGCTTGTCAGTGTGGTGGGGGGCCGGTTAACCATGGCACCTTATGCATCCACCACGGATCGGTCACAGCGTGGTGGTCAATGGCTTTTGGCCCGCCAGCCAAGCCAAACTACATGTCAAGGTGTTTGGGCTCCTCACAGTGCTGCTAGGCTTTCGCCCCTTCCTGTGTAGGTTGGATCAGACGACACTTTGGCGATTACATGCATCAGGGGTTCCCCACCTTTCCCAACTTGGGGCCCACTCGAAATTGTCACAAAGGTTCGGGGCCCACCTCGGACCCGAATACAAATAAAACTCACATAAATCAGCAGCAACACACACCATAATGTGATTGTGGTTTTTGGAATATTATTTCAAGGCCCACTTGGTACACCTTCAGGGCCCCCCAATGGGCCCCGGCCCATAGGTTAAACATCACTGGCATGCATCACCGTGCACGATGGAGTACATTCCCTGCCCCTGTTCTATGCGGCATTGCTTTCAGGGGCTACCTTCATGCAGCAGCATGGCTTCTGCGTACAAAGGTGGGGGAGAGCATTCTGATCTCAGTTGGCAGGGCCAACATCGACCCGTTTGTGATATGGCTAACTGTGCATTGCCCCTTGTGAGCTTTCCCAGGGGGATAATCGTCCCTGGGGAGTGGCTGCCTTGGCATAGCCCTGGACCTTGGGACACTTTATGGTTTCCCCAACTGTCCTTCTCCCTTTGCTCCTGGCCAGGGTGCATGAGGATGATGTGTATTCTGGTGGCTCCAGCTGGAGCTGCCCAGTCATGCTTTCTCGATTTCTGCTGTTTGGCAGTGGGCCCGCCATAGGTGATCCCACTGTGCTAGGTCTTACTGAGGCTGGTCGACGGGGTGATAGCATGACCACGGCCGGCACTAGTGGCCTGGCCTCGGAGAGGCTGTAACTATCGGATGTCGGCCTGTCTGGTGAGGTGGCAGGGGCTCTCCAGAATTCCAGGGCTCTGTCTGCCCTCCTGCTTTCTGCGCTGGCGTGACATGTTTGTTGGTGTGATGCGCTACCTGGGGCCCGACTCCTTTTAGTGTCCTGTTGCCGGCACTCTTGGCTTTCCCCGGCATCTTTTGGACCAAGCGATGGCAGCCTTGACAATTACACTGTATGTGGCGGCAGTCTCAACATGTCATTCTGGGTTTGGGTGTGCAACTCTGTGTTCGCATCCCCTGGTGACACGTGTCATGATGGGCATATGGCGTGCCCCACCCGGGCCTTTGTCGGCATGGGGCCTGCTGAAAATTCTACGGGCACGAGTGGACCCCCAGTTTGGGCTTCTCTCGTCAGCATGTGTCAAGCTGCTTTCCCTCAAACATAATTATTGGGCCCTACCATGTCCTACATGGTTGAGCACTCTTACGTTTTACCGACCTGGGTCAGTTTGTTGCTCCTCCCCTGCCTCTCTCTCCGCCACTCATTCCCTCTTTGATGATGACGGCACTGCGGGCCTAACTCAGCCATTGAACATAAAATAAATAAATAAATAAAAGAATAAAAATTGGCATTTGAGACAGTATTGTTGGTGATGTTGTCCTTGGCCTAGCGCCTCAGTGACATACTGTACATGCGCTGTTGGTACATCCGGCCTGCCCGCGCTTCTCTGCGGAGGATGGTGCGGTGGTGTTACGCCAGAATGCGGCTTTCCCACCCCGCAGTGGACACAGCCTTATGCCTAATGTCAGCTCCTTGTTTAGCTGGTCTCTTCACTCCCCCCATTGGGTTGTTCTTGGGGGTTTATTTACATGAGCTTTGCCCTGTGCGTGCCCTCCGCTTGTGTTTGGATGGCACACAGGGTTTAGGTGCTGCACTCTGCTATGTATTTGTCATGAGGCAGCCTCGGGAGGTAAGGCCCACTTCAGGCGTAAGTTGGCATATTTGGTTGGCCCCAGCTTCAGCTTCAGAGCTCCAGCCAGGCCTAGGGCTCGCTCGACCTGGGCTCCAGTCCTCTCCGACTCGCCGTGGAGTCAAGCCCTGCTCATTGACTTCTCCAAAAAGAGACTGGGTCTCTACCTGCCCCAGCCCCAGCTCCAGAGCTCCAGCCGCGTATGGGTGGAGGCTACTGAGTTTGTCTACAGAGGACTCCTTTGGCACCCCCAGTGGGTCTGTGTGCACACTCTACAAGGGGGGTGTCGTTGTCTTGGCCCATATACAGATGGATGTGTGTTTGACATATGGAGGGCGACAGGGTGGAGTTTCTCCACTCTTTTGTTTGACTCTTCATGTGGGAGGTGGCTGACCCTCTGCCCCACGGGCTGTGTTAACTGCTGGCAACGGGGAGGTTTGGCCTCTGTGTAGTCGCACCACTACCTGTCGCTCCCCTATAGCTGGGCGTTGGCATACTGTGTGTGTGGTTCTGGTGGTGGTGGGGCCCTGCCCTGGGAAGTTGCGGGGCCCTCACTGCACCGTATTCCGAATGGTGCCCTCTGCATAGCCACGTCGTGTGCGGGATTGGAGACGGTCCCATGAGTAATAGGTCGCAGTTCCTGCGATAGGGAACATCTGGGTTATGTATATAACCCCAGTTCCCTGAGAAGGGACCAGACCTATTACTAGGTTGAGCACACGGCGTCTCTGCTGAGGGGCTCAGCAGCGAAAGAGGAAGTGAGATGGGCGTCAGTGCAGTAATAGCCGCCGCCGGTGGGCGGACCCTAGCTTGACTGACACAGCCATCTGCCATTCGGCTTGATTAAAGATATAAAAAATGCTTCGTGGATCAACCAAGGTCGATCATGTCCCATGAGTAATAGGTCTGGTCCCTTCTCAGGGAACTGGGGTTATATACATAACCCAGATGTTCTGTAATCACAGAGCATGTAAGATATACAGTATTCATGATAAAAAAAAATAACATGAATTTTGTACAAGTTAGAATTAGTAGCCTCTTACTGCAGATGGGGTCGCTGGCGGGCCTATTCACTGCTGAAAATGTTCAACTACATCATCACAACATTTCTATGATAGTACCGAGAGTCTTAAGTAACATATTAACACATAGCCATTACAGTAACATATTAACACATAGCCATTACAGTTTTGGTGACAGTTAGATTATAACATAGGCTCTGCGCTATGGGGTTAATGGTTTTGAATAATTTAGATGCCATTTATACAAACAAAACCTGAGCAATGAAAGCACACATTCTATCATTAGTGGAGATATGTGGGCCTGGATGGCCTTGGTATTCTTCTTGCACACCAATTAACGGAGCCAAGGCCACGACTGGGCCTGATGTGGCGCAGGTCTGCCCCAACGATGGCAGCAATTTCGGGAGCGATTTTCCTCTAGGTTCTCATCAGGTTAATTACTCACAGCACAGAGAGGAGTGGTGGGTTTATGATGAAGGGAGGAGGATTTGGAAGAAGATGGAGGGAAGAGGGAGGAGGGGGGGGAAGGAGGAGAGATGGTGGTGCTCTCTCTCTCTCTCTCTCTCTCTCTCTCTCTCTCTCTCTCTCTCTTCTCTCTCTCTCTCTCTCTCTCTCTCTCTCTCTCTCTCTCTCTCTCTCTCTCTCTCTCTCTGTGCGGTGCATGATTGCTTTCAAGACCATTATACATGACTCATTGTTTGTAGTGTTTGTCATAGGACAGGATGTTTCCTTTACTCAAAGGAGTATCTCTATCTGTCTGTCTTAGGCACACATACAGTACGCATACAAATTCCATAAAGAAATAAAGAAAACAAAAACGTAAAAGACAGATGCAGTAATTCCTATAACATATAAATACGCATGCAAAGCAAATGTTGTTTTTTTTTAAAGAGTGCTGATTTGTTAACCAACTGTAAGTACGACATTTTATGAAGCCTTCAGAGTTCATGACAATATTGTGATATGATGATGTTTGTCAGGACCGTCAATG
>NC_085868.1:31158585-31166085 GCF_034702125.1 Engraulis encrasicolus
TGTCTAGATTCTGTTTATCACTCTGCACTAAGGTTTATATATCGTAAGAATCATTCGACGCACCACTGAAGACTGTGTGATCTAGTAGGCTGGCCATCACTTCATATTAGATGGCATAAGCACTGGCGCCTATTTGTATTTAAGGCCATTGTTGGCCAGCTCCTTTTGTATATGTGAAGCCTTTTATTTTTTTTAGCAATGAAGGGTATAATCTACGCTCAAGTAGCTATATTCTTCCATAATGAAGACAGAATTTGGTGAAATTGCTATTGCTTTTATTTACTGTGCCTCAACTGCATGGAACGAGATTCAAAAATTGCTGAAGCTTGCTGTTGTTATGTCTGTCAACGAATTCATATCGTATCTCAACCACACATTGAAATCTGTTTGCACTTGTTTTTAATTTCTAACCTTGTGTTATGTATATTATTTAAAAAATCTTTACTGCCACTTTAATCTCTTCTGTTTTGCCTGTGCCCTGTCTGTTGTAATATTATGTGTGCTGCTGCCTTGGGCTGGGTTCGCTTGTAAAAGAGATCCCAATCTCAATGTGATTGCTTCCCTGGTTAAATGAAGGTAAAATGAAAAAAAAAAATGGAGAGGCTGAAGTAGATGGGGGTACAGTGGGTGGTGTTAGAGTCTGGTGGAGGGGAGACTGGCAGTAGAGGCTGAGAGAAGGTGGTGGAGGAGGAAGTGGAGGAGGAGGAGGAGGCGAAGGAGGAGGAGGAGGAGTAGCGGTATTGGTAATGATGAGAGACTGAGGGTAGATAGTAGGGGTGAAACGGAACAGTGTGTCCACGGTTCGGTTCAGATTACGGTTTTGGGCCTCGGTTTCGGATACGGTTCGGATTAGGACCATCTCCGTGACAGTAAAAAGGCGGACATATTTTTTGACGGGGGTTTGGGGGTCCTCCACCAAGAAAATGTGCGTTTCTTAGATACAGTAGTGGTAGTGGTGATGATGGAGGTTAAGGGAGGAGAGCAGTGTGGTGGTGATGGGTGGCTGGGGGAAAGCAAAGAGGCCAGTAGGCAGTACTGGAGGTAATGGTGGGCTTGAGGGTAAGGGAGGAGGATGGCAGCAGAGAGCACTGGCGATGATGCTGAGGCTGAGGAGAGAGGAAAGAGGAGGAGGAGGAGGTGGAGTGGTGGTAGGGTGGTGATTAGAGGGGGAGGGAGGAAGAGGGGAGGGGAGTGTATGTATGGTGGTGAATTGGAGACCAGGGATAAGGAAAGGGGGCAGTACTGCTACTAATGGTAGTCTGATGGTAAGGGAGGAGGACCGCAGTAGACAGCACTGGCCATGATGCTGAGAGAGAGAGAGAGAGAGAGAGAGAGAGAGAGAGAGAGAGAGAGAGAGAGAGAGAGAGAGAGAGAGAGAGCGAGGAGGAGTAGGGGTTGGGTGGTGATGAGGGGGTGACGGAGAAGGAAGAGAAGGTTGGCGGTAGACAGGTGAATTGGAAGGTCAGAGAAAAAGCATAGACAGTGGGTGCATCCCAATATGTGACCTTGCCTCCTCCACTTGCTTCTCGTCATGATGACATCACTGACAACAGCATTATATTTCAATATCTTGCAAAAGCTCAATTGTAAAGTCTTTTTCTCATTTGCAATTCACCTTTGGCTAAGGCCCGCCCTAAAGTGCTTTTTGACCAATCACAGCGCAGCAAAAGGACGACCTCGGACAAACCTCGGACAGTTTTGACAGCGCTCCATTGAACTCAATGCTGAAATCGCATGTTTTCAAGTAGTTAGCGAGATACGGTCGTATTATTATTAAAATATGATTGGAAATTATGCCTGGGGTATTTGTGACAAATGTGCAAGTTTCCCCGCGATGTAACAGGTGGTAATCACTTTCCTCTTTACCTAAAACCGGACTAATATTATAGCAGTTGAGTCTGCCTTGAAGGGTCTCGGGTCTCGGGTCTCACACTCGACTAGAAAGCACACGGATCAAAAACATACTTTGTGTGCTCCGATCATGACACCATCTCATTCATGTCCCTTTTCAGTAAGGTTGTAAGCAAACCACGAACCTGTTTCAGAGTAGGATTTTGGATTTCTGACCTAATTAATGAAGAAACACCGCTAGCAAAGTTAACTATCGGTCACGGCAGGAGTGTTTTGACTAGCAGCTGATGGACGTGACTTTGTTAAGCTACTGAAGATATAAACGCCAAACGTTAATGTTACACATTGCTGTGGTAGCTTTGAAGATGACTACAGCCATTAAGTTATGTGATTTCGTTTTCGTCTAGCAAGTTTGAGTCAGGGCTCAAAAGATATGCGAGCTCAGCTTACCATGGTGCTGGTTACAATGCCTATCGATACCCATAGAAGAGCCCACAGCTGTGATGCATCGCATGACCGTTCAGAAAATAAATACTTATATTCACATACTATGAATGCGTTTTTTATTTATTATGAGTGAATAACTGCTGCGATTTGCAGTCACTGCATAAATCACGTTGATATCTCAGCATTGAAAGTTTATCTGTCCGACCTAGCAACTGTAACTAAAGAGGGCGGGGCTTAGCCAAAGGCGAATTGGGAATGGTGAATGAAAAACAGTAGAAAGAGGTGTGGTGGTGATGGGGGCTAAGGGAGGAGGGGGGCTGTTAGGTAGGGGTATGGTGGTGATGGGAGACTGGGAGACCGGGAGGTTTGCATGACATGATTTCATGCTAGCGGTGCAACAGTGTGGCTCATTGTGGGATTGGACAACAAGCCCCGTAGTGGTCTCCCGGGATCAATGTAATCCAATGGTATTGAACTCCAGTGGCATATGCTATGGGGACGTCAATGTGAAGTGAATCATATTGCGTTTGGGCTATGAGTTGCACTTGACTTGAATACCAAGTACAGACAGACAGACAGACAGACAGACAGACATACAGACAGACAGACAGACAGATAGATAGATAGATAGATAGATAGATAGATAGATAGATAGATAGATAGATAGATAGATAGATAGACAGACAGACAGACAGACAGACAGACAGACAGACAGACAGACAGACAGACAGACAGACAGACAGACAGACAGATGTGTGCATACATAGTTTGTGCAAGAATGAAACTGCACACATAGAAGTAGGTGGTTTGGAATATCTGTCAGTAGGTAGCTTATGAATTCAGACTTCCCATCACTGATACTGTAGATTTTTTCCCCTTTGTTGTAGTTGCCTATGAGGCACATGCCTACGCAGTGACACAGGCCTGTCACTGCCTCAACTGGCAACCAGAGTAAAGCACTTTCATGTGTACGGCAGGACTGAAAATATAGTAGTAGTGAGTGTAGAGACACACCATAGTGACAGGATATTCCTCATACTGTGTCTTTGAAACCCACGCTATATTGATGTATTCCTAGTAGACCATTGTCTTTGCAAGTTCATGAATGGAGATGGAGACTTTAAAAAATAAATAAAATTGTGTCCTTTATTGTGAGAGGACAGTCAGACAGCTGGACAGGACATGATCGGAATAGAGAGATGGGGTAGTGCTAGGACATGACCCAGACAGGACTCGAACCTGGGTCCCCATAAGCTGCAGCTGGTAAATGTTCAGGGTGCCTTACCGCAGTGCGCCACAACAACCCCCAGAGTCAGTAACTTTCCGTAAGAAACTTTACTGTAGGTGTAATCTTATGGGGTAACATTACTGAGGGAAAATGCTTTGTGAATACTGTACTCCTGTTCTGATAATTTTCCCATTCAGTCTCTGGGTATATCCAGATATACTTGCACTGATATTATCCACTGTCTATCTCTTTGCTTTGCTTTTTACAGTCCACTTGTTCCTTTGCTTTATTAGAACTCTGGTCCTCCCCCTAGAGTCTTAAACTTTTTCCAATTTCAAACTTTCATTTTCTTGCTGAATAAAATGTCCCCCAGCCCCCTTCCCTTGATCACGGTGGATCTAAATCAGTGTTTCTCAGATTTTTTTAGACCTAGGACCACTTTGTCCGCCCCAAAAATGTTCAGGGACCACCTGTCAACAGAATTGACAGTTCAGGGCTGCTAATTTGACGCTGCTAATTTCGGTTGAAATCACAACCCTGTCTTATTGTGGTGAAAATAAGACTTCAGCTATGTTTAGCTTTGTAATTATGTTACAAATATACTGCTGCTAGCTCGTCTTGGAAAAGTAAAAATACCCTCGTGGACCACCTGAGCTTTGTTGAACCCTATTCAGACTGGGCTTTTTAGGCAGTCTTGGGCCTGGGGGGGGGCTCTTTTGACCCCCCCCCTCATAACTCATGAACGGAATAAGGTATGACCACCAAACTTTGGGGAGATGATCTACATATGGACATCTATGAATGACATAATTTTTGTGTCATTATATGGTATTATGACGTCATCATGACATAATCTGTTTATAATACCCAAAATCTCGCCATAATGTATTTTCCATCAAATTTAGGTAATGCACTGAAATTTTAATGATTAAATGCTTCAGACCACTTAAATGCTCACAAAGCTGTCTGATGCTAATGGAAATAACAAAGAAATATGAAAAAGCAACAATAATGAGACTTAGATCAGTGATTTTCGGTCAGACTACCTGTCAGAAAACCGTTGCCATGGCAACGGCAAAAGTGATAAACATAATCTTTTGGTACTAAACTATAGCCAACTAAATGTTAGGAAAAGTCACCAAGTTTCGTAGTCATAGCTTAAGTCGTTAAGGAATTATACTACATCAAAGTTGGTGCGGGCACTTTTAGCCCCCCCCCAGTCTGGATAGGGTTAAGACCACAAAGACCACACTTTGAGAATCACTGATCTAAAACAACCAGGGGAGAGCAAGACATGCTGTAAACGCGTTGTTTGGTAACCTTGCAGGGTTCAACAGGTCCATGCGCCTGTGTGTGTGTGTGTGTGTGTGTGTGTGTGTGTGTGTGTGTGTGTGTGTGTGTGTGTGTGTGTGTGTGTGTGTGTGTGTGTGTGTGTGTGCGTGTGCAGTGTGCAGCAGGCGTCAAGATCATTCTTACAACTGCGTGGTATAGCAATTAATTCACACATATTTACTGAAATTGCATTTCAAAGTCAATGTCATTAATTTCCGGGCAAATTAAAATGTTAGGAAGCAATTATTGGTACGTAATGGTCCTTGAACGTGGCAACAACAGACAACCATGAATCTCTGTCTTGCATGACAAAGCATTATAATATACTAAAATGTAACGCACCACAGACCACGTGACCCCGTGTAGTGGCTGGTGTCATATTTTACATATGAAAAACTATGACAGATGGATAAAGCTTGTTTACGACGATGGCAATTGTTTTTTTTCCGCCGAATGGGAATATTTGACCAAGTTTGCTTTTTGTTGCTGCTTTCTTTCCGACGCTCTGCTAATGGGTGCCAAAAGCAATCGGCAAGGTTTGACAGAGAAGGATGACAGGAAATGTATTTTGTGTGGAGTTCTCCTTAATATTGTTGGCGCTCTTCCCTAATTTGGTTCCAAATCCATCCATGTAATCTGTTCATCTGTTCTGTGACTCTGTCTGTCTCACTGTTTGTCTGTCTCTCTCCCTCTTTGTGTGTGTGTGTGTGTGTGTGTGTGTGTGTGTGTGTGTGTGTGTGTGTGTGTGTGTGTGTCTGTGTGTCTGTGTGTCTGTCTGTGTCTGTGTCTGCAAATCTTAAGCCAATTTCTTTTCTATATGAGTCATGCCACTCCTTTCTGACCGTGAATTTGGCTTTGGGCCTAGGCAAGGTGAGTGTGTGTGTGCGTGTGTGCGTGCGTGTGCGTGCGTGTGTGTGCGCGCACAGGTAGGTGTGTATGGGGGTAAAGTCATGCGACATTACCAACCAGGTTTGAGATGGAAAGATGGAACTTGCGATACATTTTTGGAAGGTGTGTGTATATCTGTATGTCTGTGTGCAGGGCCACTGGCGACTTTGGCGGGGCCCGGGACAAAGTCATTTAAAAGCCCCCATCCCACCCAATACATACAATGCAATGGGGAATCAGTTCTGGGCCTCTTTTCTCCCTGGGCTCGGGACGGCTGACCCCTATGTCCCGCCCTGTCGACTTCCCCGTGTGTGAGGTATCGGTAAGGTAAGACAGAAGGAGAGATGAAGGAGAGCGAATTTCACTCCCCCTCTCTCCCCATCTCTAATGTCTTCAGGGCCACCCTTTGCCAATACAGTCTGGAATTTGATATCCATGATAAAAAGAAATGAGATTACTCAAGGCCCATAACTGAGCTCTGTCAGGGAGCGGAGACGGTGTGAGCGATTACCCCTTCTTTTATGCAGGGGCGAACGCTCTGATTCCATTACGGAACCCTCGCTCGCTCGCACCAAACCGAACCGAGGCCCGTCATTGGCAGATGGGCGCGCCCGCTGTCGTCTGTCATCGCTGCCGCTTGGCGTGCAAGATCTTTCTTCACTACAGGAAGTGTCGTGGCGAAAACCAGATGCCTGTAATCCACACATGCCATGGATTACTGCTGGTGTGTATGTTGAAGCGAGCAAGAGAGAGAGAGAGAGAGGGAGAAAGAGAGAGATGAAAAATATGTATCCCGGTTTTGGTGATTGCCTTTGTGATGTTGTGGTGTACATAGATGCTGGAAAACGGAGCCTTGATGTAAAATACAGCTTGCTGTGGTTTCTGGAGTGTGGAGGAATTACTCTGAATTCATAAACTGACAACATGAGGATAGGCAGCTTCAAGGTACACCCATGAAGAGAAACTGGCCTACCACAAAACACACCAGGGGTGCATTTCTGGAAAGCGTAGTTGCTAACTATGTGTTGTGTACTTGGGGCCTTTCCCATTACTAATCTCCACCCCTACCCCTTTGCTTTCCTCTTGCCCCTCGTGCTTTCAAACAAAGCCGCAAGGCGTAGGGCTTGAAACACAACCCCTATGGATTGGGATGCCCCTTCAACAATCACGGAATGACACTCACAGCTGTCACTAATTCCATGCATTGGGTTGACGTTAATAGCGATTTTTTTTCATGTGCGTTTCACGGAGAAAAGGGCCATCACACATTAGGACAATGTTAAACTTAGTACAATGGAATAATTATTACCACTTTAAAACCGACAATTGTGGCGAAAATACTTAATATCGTGTGCTGTTGTGGATCCCGCGGTTTGCCGCCCATTTTTAAATGCAATCGCAATGCATTCAGGGAAATCTGTCGAAGCCCTCCGTCCGTGGAGTGAGGTGTTGAATAATCTCTGAGCGTAGGGGATGAAAGCCCTTCGCCGAACCCCTACCCATCTGTCTGAACTCGAATCGGGACGCCACTACGCCTACCCGTGGACGTGCAAAACAGAGGCAAAGGGGATCGGCGTAGGGCTAAGGGGTGGAATAGGATTCACCCTTAGTAGTAGAAATGTAAATGAAGCATGGAGGATAAATGTACATGAACTTCACTTTACTTCATTCCTTCTTATTCTGCCGTATGCATGTAATTGTACATCTCATTACCATATGTAGCACCCCTGGAGGCTAGGTAGATACACCACACT
>NC_085868.1:31173585-31176085 GCF_034702125.1 Engraulis encrasicolus
TTCTCTCTCTCTCTCTCTCTCTCTCTCTCTCTCTCTCAAACACACACACACACACACACACACACACACACACACACACACACACACACACACACACACACACACACACACACACACACACACACACACACACACACACACACACACACACACACACACACACACACACACACACACACACACCCGAGGAAAAGGCACAGATAAAGTAACTGTGACATTTTCAAGGCAAATATTAGATTTGGAGGAGTTGCCAATCTGTACCCTCTATACCTGCCAAGAGAAGCCAGTTAAATGAGGACAACAAACAGGGAAAAAAAGTCAATACAGGCAAGAGAGCTACTTGCATAACCTGAAATAAAAATAATAATAGCAGAAATAAATAAAGAATATACCACCACCTCTCATTTGCGGTGAGTTTATTTCACAAAAAAAAATGTGCAGAAATAAGTTAACTATATTTAGGCAGCGTCGTCACAGTCAACACCTCAGAGGGACATTGTGTTTTTTTCTTTCGGTAGATAGATAACAGGAAAAAGGAAGTCCAGGCCGTGCACAGCCAATGGCGAGGCCTCACGCCAATAAGTTCAAATGTGACTGGCTGTCAACAGCAGACTGTTTATGTTTGAAAATCTACCTCCCTCCATTTATCCATCCATCCATCCATCCATCCATCCCTCCCACCATTCATCCTGCCTTTCTTCCACCCATCCTTTCATCCTTCCTCCAAGGTCTGCCTATTATCTGAAAATCCCTCCATCTATCCATCAACCCATCCTCCCTTCCCCTCCCCTTCCACCTCTACATCCTTTCTTCCTTCCTCCGACATGTGCCTCTTTACAGTCTGAAGGGGTGGGGGCTTTTAACATGTCCCTGCAGGGCTGGAGGGGTGGGGGGTGGAATAGGGCCCAGGCACTTTTGGCTTAAAGGTGCCCCTCATAATTAGCGGCACAAAATTGACTCATCTGCTCAGAATTCACTCATTGACACCCTCATGGCCCCTATTTTCAGAAATGTTATTTTTTTTTTTAATTATTATTATTTTTTTTACATTTCTGAAAATAGGGGCCACAAGGGTGCTGGGCCCACCAGGAAATGCCCACTATGCCAGATGGCCAATCCAGCCCTGGGGGCGGTGGTTGGACTTTTAACACGTCCCTGTTTGCAGGCTGAATAGAGAGGCAACCAGGTCAAAGGAAAGATCCGACAGCTTGATAATGAGCACGCTGATTAAGGAAATCTGTCTTTCTTTGTGGCCATGTTGTAATGGGGAGGGCCCCAATCCTCCCCATCCACCTACACACACTGTGTGTGTGTGTGTGTGTGTGTGTGTGTGTGTGTGTGTGTGTGTGTGTGTGTGTGTGTGTGTGTGTGTGTGTGTGTGTGTGTGTGTATGTGTGTATCTGTGTCTGTGTGTGTGTGAGAAAGAGAGAGAGAGAGAGAGAGAGAGAGAGAGAGAGAGAGAGAGAGAGAGAGAGAGAGAGGAAGAGGGAGAGAGAGAGAGAGAGAGAGAGAGAGAGAGAGAGAGAGAGAGTTTGCCTTTCTTATTGTCGTATTGTAAGAGGGAGGGCCCCGTTCCCCCATTCCCCTCCTCTATCTACTCTCCACTCTCCCTTCCTCCCTCCCCCCTCCCTCACCCCCATCCTCTCCCCACCTAACCCTATTGTTGGCCATCTGTAGGCATGTGTCTGGCTTTTGGACGTTGGCCTGTTGAAAGGGACAACACCAGATATGGAGAGGGAAGGACTCTCTTGCCAAATTCCTCAGGGACTCAGTGTGTGTGTGTGTGTGTGTTTATGTGTGTGTGTGTGCGTGTGTGTGTGCGTGTGTGTGCGTGCGTGCGTGCGTCCGTGCTTGTGTGTGTGTGTGTGTGTGTGTGTGTGTGTGTGTGTGTGTGTGTGTGTGTGTGTGTGTGTGTGTGTGTGTGTGTGTGTGTGTGTGTGTGTGTGTGAATGGGGGATTAGTCTGGCACACTTTGTCAGTTAAAATTCATTAAGCCTCAAGGAAAAGTCCCAGTGGGGGGAAAGTGAATGTTTAAAAGATGCAGCCTTTCCCTTCGCTACCGCAAACTTCTAATTACAGTACACATATGCAAGTACACATATGCACACACACACACACACACACACACACACACACACACACACACACACGTATGCACGCACGCACACACACACACACACACACACACACACACACACACACACACACACACACACACACACACACACACACACACACACACACACACACACACACACACACACACACACACAAACACACACACACCGCACGCACATACTCATACACATATGCGCGCGAACACTCACACACACACGCATCTACAGCATTCAAATCGGGCCCTGGGTGTAATAAGTTGGATCTCCAGATAAACGCACTCACAGGATGCCGACTTGGAAACTCTCCAGTCTGCCGCAGTCAATTTAATGAATGACATTGTAATAAAAAGAACATACTTTTACATCTTAATGGTGCGTTCTGT
>NC_085868.1:31188585-31193585 GCF_034702125.1 Engraulis encrasicolus
TGTTGAAGCCATTGCTGCTTTTTATTCGTTAAGATTTCCCAAATGCACCACATTTCAATTGGACCACAGGCACAGAAATAAAAAGCACTCTTACCCCCTCACCACCCCAACCCACGCCACCAAATCAGCCCTCTCCCCATCCCATCCCAGCACACTCCACGCAATTGCTCAATTGCAGCCAATAATCATATCATCTTACAACATGATGTAAAACCAATTTAGAGGAATAGATGGCTGCAGGTAGGCCTATACAGATGGAGTGAGGGGAGGGGAGGAGAGGGGGAGGGAAACTGGAGAAGAAGGGATGCTAAGTGTGTGTGTGAGAGAGGAAGAGAGGCATAGAGGGAGAATTTTTTAAATAAAAAACAGAGAGACAGAGAACAAGAGAGCGATAAAAGAACAATAAGAGACGGAGACAGAAAGAAGAAAGTAGAGACAATTCTGAGGGAAAGAGTGAAGAATACAGTTAGAGAGAGAGAGAGAGAGACAGACAAAGGGAGAGAGAGACAGAGACAGAGAGAGAGGTCAAGAAGTCATCTTTAGCATCACTAAGTAATCACATGGCACTGGCTGCCTCTTGCAGTGCTCTTTCACATCTCGGCGCCCAAGCGTCTGTGGAGATAATAGAAGACGCCGGCTTCACCAATTCATTAAAGTCCTGATGAAATTATATTTGCTTTGCATCTTGGCAGCATTGTGTGCATTAGAGCAGCGGGAACGGACTGGCTTGTGGGCTTTTAGCTCGAGGAATTGCAGGGATGCCGATGCCATCACTAGGCAGGGGTGACTTTATTTCCTTTGAAACGGGGAAAATGAACCTGGCTCTCGCCAGATCTGCATGTTTCCACTTAAAGCCGGGCATACACTGTGCAATATTTTCCATCGTGAGTATTAAGCTCCTGCTCACACTGCACGAGGGAATTTTACAACTTAAAAGTTTACATCTCACGATTCACGTCCTCACACTATATGAGTCGAGGGTCGGATGCGAGCAGAATGCTCACACTGTGACACAACAGGCTTATTTTCCAGAACTGCAGATGCCAAAAACGGGGAAGGGAAACATGCACCTGGAGGTGGAGATGAGGAGGCGCTCAAGAGCGAAACGCGCCGCCCTGTCATTTAGAGCACGTGTTGTGTCAAATTGAGTTGTAGCACCTCTTCAACTGTGCGTTTTACTCACGAGGGGCATTTCAAACAGTTTTGATTTTATGGGAGCCTACAATTGCAGATCGCAAGCTGGTTTTACCCAATACACACTACACGATTCGAGACTCACGATTGACCTCCAATTGATCAAGAATTCTGTCCGATTCTCAAAAAGTCGTGCGAGTGACAAATCGGGGCAAAAGACGCACACTGTAAGCCTGGCATAAGATTTTCAGATTTCAACTCCTAGGATCAAGCAGGAGCACATGATTTTCAGAGTAGTTATGTAGTCAAATTTTAACGATAGCTGAGAAGGGGAAAGAATAAGTGAATCATGACAGTTGTTTTAGACAACAATGTGGGGCTCACAAGGACTCGTCGGCATCAATTCTGCTATTTTAACTGTATATCCAAATCTGTGAGTAAACTAGCACATCATTCTAGCACACAAATGTCAGACAAGCGTTCTCTCCAATCATCCACAAGCATATTTTGAACAAAGCATATGGCTATAATTCCAGATGAATGTTTTTAGAGCAAGGTGGAGCTACTATCATGGCGAGAGCCTGATTAATTAAGGGAGTAGGTTAAAGCCTGCACATCCCAAAAATGACCTGGGAGCAGGACAACCAAATGAATGTGAAAAAGTCAGCTGCTTCAACCATGTTTTTCTGCTCCCATTTTTTTTTTTTTTACGTGACGTTTTGGGTGAAAACCCTTCTCAAAATGTCAGAACGCCAGATTGCAAAAATCAGGCCAAGTGCCTTTTTCGCTCTCCTCATCACCTCGCTCTCTTCACAAAACAGTGGTCCTTAATACTACTCATTATCAAAGCGAAGTATATGGGACTTTGCTTGATTTGGGAGGCAATGAGTCAAGAGCAAGTCTGATTAGTTAAAACATATCATGTGGCACAGCTAAACCGTGCAACACAGCCATTTTTTTTTTTTATTTTTTTTTACAATTCTGGTTCAACAGCCTTAATTATATCCAAACTGGCTACCATGGCAACATGATGGCAGGCCTATATGACATTGTATGGGACTTTTATTTATTTTGGCATTTAGAGTGAAGTTGGCTGTCCACCATTATCTTTTTCTTTCTTTCCTTCCTTCTTCTTTCTGTCTTTTTTGTTTGTTTGTTTGTTTCTCTCTCTCTCTCTCTCTCTCTCTCTCTCTCTCTCTCTCTCTCTCTCTTGCTAAATTGACCTAAAGTTTGTCCCGTGACAGCCGTCGTACCAGATGAATTACTGTCACCATGGTGTTGAGCTGCTGGAGACATAAAGTACATGTTTGTTCTGAGTAAACATTGCTTGAGTGACACAAAGATAGGAACGTTAAAGAAAGATGTGCGTGTGCGTGAGTGTGTGTGTGTGCGTGCGCACGTGTGTGCGTGCGTGATAGCGTGTGACAGAGACAGTGTGTTTGTGGGCGGTATTGTGTGTGTGCGTGTGTGTATGTGCACATGTGCATGAGTGCAGAATGCTTCCATGTTGTTGAGGTGATTTTAACGTTATGAGGTTGGATTTGTCTGCGAACAATTAGCACATTCAAAAGTCACATGGCAACCACTCCATCTGTTCTCCCTGTCAATTGGTGCCCTTTCCTCACGGATGTCTGCGAGTCACCAATTTAAAATGTAAAAATGAAAAATAAATTACAAAAAAGTCAGCCGTGGGTTTGTGAGACCAGTGTTGCGTACACTTAAGCTTTGCCTGCTGAGAGTGACAGCTTGGCGAAAAGGACCTAAAACAATAAGAGTCCATGTGCGCACGCACACACGCACGCACGCACGCACGCTCACTCATCTCTCTCTCTCTCTCTCTCTCTCTCTCTCTCTATCTCTCACACACACACACACACACACACACACACACACACACACACACACACACACACACACACACACACACACACACACACACACACACACACACACACACGCACACACGCACACACACACAAATACGTACAATTCAGAGTCTGAATTTCAGACTGATTGGAGCATGGCCAGGTGTACAGCAGTTCTGCGCGTCTTCTGTGCCGTCTGTCTGCCATTTGCAGTGCAGTGAGTGCAGAGTACAGCACCTCTTCAATTCGGATGCTCAGTGGGTTTGTCTACTCCACACCTTTAGAGTGCAATTGTTCAATGGGGTGCCCATCTGACAAGGCCTGTCTGCCTGCCTGTCAGGGGAAGAGGCACTGACAGGCGGAGACAAGAGAGAACGACTAGATTTCAGTCATTCGATGTTTCCTGCAGTTACTCGCCACATGTTTTCAATAAAAAATTGACTTGGCCCTGTCAACTGTACACTGTCTCTGTATTTAGATGAACAGACACACCAGACACACATATGAAAACACACACACGCACATGCACGCACACACACACACACACACACACACACACACACACACACACACACACACACACACACACACACACACACACACACACACACACACACACACACACACACACACACACACACACAGGAAACTTTAGCAAGGTGTGGTTTTTCCAAGTTGTTGCTCAATTAGAGCACCCGTAGACGCGAATGGGAATGTAACAAGGTCTGCTAGTGTTGTGATTTGCAGTCATCCACACATCCACGCCACCACACATACACTACATGTACGTGGTCAGCAACTTGTTTATTTAAGTCAGGCGATCAGAAAGGGCAGCCAAAACATTTCCCTCACTGTAAGGCTGCTCTTGTGTGTCCTTGGGTCCTCTGTCAGCAGACTTGGTGGCAGCACTGGGACCTGGGACTGGGTCTGGGACATCAGGAGGAGAGGAATGGTGGGGGTGGGGGAGATGTGTGTGTGCGTATGTTTGTGTTTGTGTGTGTGTGTGTGTGTGTTTCTGTGTGTCTGTGTGTGTCTGTGAGTGTCTGTGAGTGTCTGTGAGTGTGTAGGTTACATGTGGCAGGGTGCATTTTCAACCATCTGAGAACTGTGTGTTTGTGTGTGTGTGTGTGTGCGTGCGTGCGCAAGTGTGTGTGTGTATGTGTGTGTGAGTGTGCGCGTGCGTGTTAGTGTGCTTGTGTGTGTGTGTGTTTGCACGTGCGTGTGTGTGTGTGTGTGTAGGCTACATGTGGCAGGGCGCGGTCTCAGCCGCCGTCTGGTGCCTTTTGCGCTTGCCTTGCCTCTTGTCGAACCGCTTCACTGGCAGAGTGTGCCGAGAGCCCACCCAACAGACCTCAATGTCGTCTCCATACCCCCGCTAATTAGCTTCATTTGCTAAGAAAACAAACTGGGGCCAGATGGCAGAAGTCGCGAGTGCGCATCCATCTCGCGGTCCTGCCCCTGCCCCTACTCCCTACCCCTGCCCCTACTTCCCCTCTCTTGCTCCGGGTTGGAGGTTGTTTGTCAGGGCCTGAAGGACTGGAGGATGGGAATGAACAGTGCCCACGCCCTCCAGAAGGCCAGTGATTGGCTGTGGCAGAGGCCCAAGTCTCAATAGTCTGGGGCAGGTGTTTAAAACAAAACAAAAAATGGCCGATAGATTTTGCCGACGAGGAAGGAAGGAAAAGAAGGAAGGAGGACACAGCAAGTGAGCAAGCAAAACATGGCCGCCAAAAGCTTTACCCAGGCCCAGGGCAAAGTCATCCGAACAGGACCCCCCCCCCATCCAATACATACAGTACAATATTATAATTAGGACCCGATTCTGGGCAACCCCTTTTCTCTGGGCCCTTGATAACTGATCCCTTTGTCTCCCCTCTGTCGGCTTCCCTAAAGCAAGATGCAATGCTCCTCTTGGCCGGCGCAGGGATCATACGTCAACGTTGCAAGGCCAAAGCCCAGGCGATGCCTCACGCAGCTGAAATATGCCCTTTGTCATTTGTT
>NC_085868.1:31201085-31208585 GCF_034702125.1 Engraulis encrasicolus
ACACTATACTGCACTTTGGCTTGGTTTTAGCCTACTTTTCAATACACACTGCAAACTAAAATCTCAAATATTTACATGAAACTGTTTACAGATCAACATGAAATTGTAACAGATTGAAGAGCTGACCGTGCACTTTCCATTTCTGCGAAGCATTTTTGGAACAATGGACACGCAGCGCGATTACCTCACATCTGTTGCACAGTCTTTAATTGACGAAGTGTATAATACTGTCGATCGACAGATGTTCCTGTAACATACATTTCAACCTGCATGTAAATGAAATCCAGTCCAAATGTTGTGGCAGCAATGATTAGGCCTATTTAAAATGTGATAGCTAATTTCTAAGCGGAGTATACCAGCCAGTCATCAGCCTTGCTGTAATGTCGCTGCTGGCAGTGAAATGTGCATGGATCTGAAAAGGTTGTGTGAATGCACCTGCAGTTTGTCGCCAAAGCCTTTACTCACACATCTACAGGTGTCTGTGAATGGTAAGTAACACACACACGCGCGCGCGCGCACACACACACACACACACACACACACACACACACACACACACACACACACACACACACACACACACACACTAAAAAATACTGGGTTAAAAATAACCCAAATTGGGTATTCTAATACCCAGTCACTGAGTAACTATTGGACAGCACACATACTGGGTTATTTTTACCCAATGGATTGGGTTAGTATTTTTAACCCAGCATTGGGTCAATACAACATGCCCAGTAATGGGTTAAATTAACCCAGCCGTAGGGTCAGAAATACCCTGTACTGGGTTGCTGAGTTAACCCATTTCACTGGGTTAAAATAATAACCCAATCCAATGGGTAAAAATAACCCAGTATGTGTGCTGTCCAATAGTTACTCAGTGACTGGGTGATACTGGGTTAAACATTGGTGGAAACTGGGTTATTTGGGAATTGCCTTTTACTTTTCTCCAATTATTTCAGTTGTTCCCTTTGACAAATTATGTCGAGTTCCAAGCAAGCAACTATCATTGAATCTTATGGGACCAGCCAGCAGCTAGTTAATGCCACTGGTCAATGATAATTGCCTCCTTGGAGGTAGAAGTTGCATTGCCAAACTCAGGAAATGGCTGAAAGAACAGGAGAAAAGTAAGGCTCAATTACTCAAGGGGATGTGTAAATATCTGCCTATTTCCAGAAATGGTTAAATATCACTTTAACAATATGCAACACATTTGACCATTTTAAACACTCAAGTCACTGATAACCATTGCTCAAATAGAACCAATCTGATCACTATTAATGTTTTAAGTAATTTGTATACATTATTGTATACATGTTAACATATGTGATAATTCAATGACATTATACGAAAACACATCAAAGCAATGAATCAATGGAGAGAGAAATTATTTTCTGGTCAACCTTCCTTTATTACCAGGGATTCACGTTCTTCAATTTGCATCAATTCAAAGCAATATTTGAAAGGAAAAAAGTGTCCAGGCACGAAAAGAAAATCTGCAAAGATATTTTACAAAACAAATGAAACTTGATCAAAACTAAACATACAGCAAAAGTCATGAGACATTGCTTCTCTAAATGGTCTATGCAGCACTTTTTACATTGTATTGAGGAAAGGCAGATACAGTATTGGCAATAAGTCTTTGTAAGATAGGATAGCTAAACACATACAGTGTGCAATTATGTGTAGGAATCACCATGTGAAAGAGTTCAAGATGAGGTACACAGCATTTCTCTGAATGAAAAGAAAGACAGGCAACTTAGCATTCAGTTACACATTAACACATTACAATTATAATGTGAAGACATTGCAAGACACAGACTATACACTCCAAAGAGTTGTGAATCCAATATTCATGCAATGTGCAAAATACAAACATGTAAATGAAGTTTCCAGTTCAACCCAATCTGACAAAATATGTAGTAAAAACAAAGGAGATACGCACTCTGTGCTTCTAAATTAACACTCCGGTGCAACCAGAGCAGGACTAAATGATAAGTACAAAGGAAAAAGAATCTGGTGCCACACGGATGTCTATTTTCTGTTATTTAATTTTTCAGTGCAGTAAGACTAACGTCTCGACATGCGTCTTCATCCTCTGAAGACGCATGTCGAGACGTTAGTCTTACTGCACTGAAAATATAAATAACAGAAAATAGACATCCGTGTGGCACCAGATTCTTTCTCCTTTGTACAAAATATATAGTAACTTGTAGACCTACTGTCTTTTGGCTTTTTAAGGAAACATGAATGGTACACATATTCAAAAGAGAAACAGAGGCTTACCATTTAGGTTTTCGTTCAGTCACCTACAACCATAGAAAAAAGTAAGAAAAACAAATTACTCATGTTGAAATACATTAGATGAATCTTTCATAAAAGATGCTTGTTGACATGCAAGTGTCCGTCACTGCGCAGACCTTTGTTATTTATGTTAATTTTGAAGTTTTTGATCCAGCACATGAACTTGAGATGTCCAGGCACACTCTCTTTTTTTGGACCATGTTCGGGCAGTAGGCAGATGGAGGAGTATAGCTATTATTCATCCCCCCCATTACTTACCCATGACTGCCAGAAACATGGAGATTATTGGTGTCCCTGAACTGTGTTTTCAATTCAAGTTAATGAACTAAAAATTAACCTTTCATGAACATATGTGGGAGATTATCACTGAACGAAATAAAACTTTTTCCCCGACCCTAAACTTGTAGAATATGTAGAATATGACTAATTCATAGTCATGTAAATAAATAGTATACACATATGTGGAAAAAATCTGAGACCACTTGAAAATGTTCAGTTTTTCTGATTTTACTATGTATATGTAAAGGAGGCCAACTATCAAAGTGTGAGGTGGAATGTGACGGAGGTCATCTTGCACCTGTTCACCCCCCTCGGACATCCTCGTCAACTACAACGGTTCGGCAGTGGGAGACACAGTACGATACCGCTGGGCCAAGAGACTAGTCTCTCGGCCCAACGGCACGAGACTGTATGAGGCTATCAGAGGGAGGTTTACCAATGTTCCACGCCAACTCTGTGCTAGTTAGCCTCCGTTACACTCTCCCCCTTAAACCTCACTCCCATCCGGGTCACGGCACCACTGTGACGGAGGTCATCTTGCACCTGTTCACCACCCTCGGGGATCGAACCTGCATCCTAGTCAACTACAACGGTTCGGCAATGGGAGACACAGTACGATACCGCTGGGCCAAGAGACTAGTCTCTCGGCCCAACGGCACGAGACTGTATGAGGCTATCAGAGGGAGGTTTACCAATGTTCCACGCCAACTCTGTGCTAGTTAGCCTCCGTTACACTCTCCCCCTTAAACCTCACTCCCATCCGGGTCACGGCACCACTGTGACGGAGGTCATCTTGCACCTGTTCACCACCCTCGGGGATCGAACCTGCATCCTAGTCAACTACAACGGTTCGGCAATGGGAGACACAGTACGATACCGCTGGGCCAAGAGACTAGTCTCTCGGCCCAACGGCACGAGACTGTATGAGGCTATCGGAGGGAGGTTTACCAACGTTCCACGCCAACTCTGTGCTAGTTAGCCTCCGTTACAGGAACGTTAGTAAAAACCTCTCTCCCAAAGCCTCAATACAGTGCGGTAACTGTGGGGTAGCTGACCGGTCCTTTAGCTCAGCAGTCTTGTATTGTGCCTCCCATTGCCAAACCAGATGCGTTGATGAGGTGGCCGGTTCGCGGCCTGAGGAAAGTGAACCGTGCAGGAACACCTCGGTCATAGATAGGTGTGTGTTTGAGTAAAACAAACATTGCTATTTCATTCTATGAACTGCTAAATACATTTTCTCCAAATTTCTAAAGAAAATATTGTCATTTTTTCCACGGCTGTATATTGAAGTATCCAGATACTCACTCTGTCTACAAAGCCTCCGGGACAAGTGCTGCAGAGCGAAACAGATTTTGGTCACCTTAGAAATAAGGAAGAGAGAGAGAGAGAGAGAGAGAGAGAAGGAGAGAGAGAGAGAGAGAGAGAGAGAGAGAGAGAGAGTTAGCGAGTGTTGCTCAAGGTATTGCTGAATGTTACTTTCTGCTCTATAAAGGAAACGGACATTAATTACATGGGCCTGAAGGCTAAGCAAATGCTTTATCAATATCATGCAGTATCCCAACTGTGCTGGTGCTTTAATATTTTCTTAATAGCAAGAAGTTAGAGATGGAGGTGTTCTGTTAAGTTCCAATCTACATTCCTAATAAATACATGCATGTGATCATTATTTTGGCTTTATGGGGTATGGCTACATTAATGGCAGGCAACACATATTGAGAAGCAGCAATACTAACCTTGCTGAAAGAATAAGTCTCCGTTTTCTTTCAGTCACTTCCAGTCTAGGACAAAAAAGGCAACACATTAGAAAAAAAATCCAAGCAGCACCTCGGTCATAGATAGGTGTGTGTTTGAGTAAAACAAACATTGCTATTTCATTCTATAAACTGGCAAATACATTTTCTTCAAAATTCTAAAGAAAATATTGTCTTTTTTCCATGGCTGTATATTGAAGTATCCAGATACTCACTCTGTCTACAAAACCTCCAGGACAAGTGCTGCAGAGTGAAACAGATTTTGGTCACCTTAGAAATAAGTACATGAGAGAGAGAGAGAGAGAGAGAGAGAGAGAGAGAGAGAGAGAGAGAGAGAGAGAGAGAGAGAGTTAGCAAATGCTGCTCAATGTATTACTGAATGTTACTTCCTGTTCTATAAAGGAAACAGGCATTAATTACATGGGTCTGAAGGCTAAGCAAATGCTTTATCAATATCATACAGTATCCCAACTGTGCTGGTGCTTTAATCTCTTCTTTATACATGGATTCTAAAATTTGTTTATAACCTGACTGCGCAAAGCTAACTGTGCACAACTCAACCTCTGATTGTTGGAAAGCGCTGTCGGTCAAAAAATTAGCTCACGTGGTTGGCTGCCAGTGTCTTGCCCCTCTTCATAACATCATATTGATAAACACTAAGAACCCATGTATAGCAACAAGCTAGAGATTGAGGTGTTAAGTTCCAATCTAGAATCATAATAAATGCATGCATGTGATCATTGTTTTGGCTTTATGGGGTATGCCTACAATAATGGCAGGCTACACATATTGAGAAGCAGCAATACTAACCTTGCTGAAAGAATGCATCTGTGTTGTCTTTCAGTCACTTCCAGTCTAGGACAAAAAAGGCAACACATAAGAAATAATTTCTTTCCAAGCAATGCCTTGGTTTGGCAGCATCTATATATCAAATCACACAGAAACAAATATCTTTAGCCAGTTGAAAGTGTCAGTGTTGATGTGGAGAGGTGACCATTGCATGGCTGCATTAGAACTAGTTATCTGCAGTTAATTTGTTCGGGCTTCTGACAATGTGGACAGTTATTCCCCTGTTAAACATAATGCAGAAAGTCTCGTGCTGAAACTGTTAGTGAGTGACTGACGTGGCTTTAAAAGAGGCCTAATTCAAAACAATTGCATTTATGGCATCCTCTGAGGCGTCTGGTGAATAATGCTACAATATACAATAGGTGCGATCGAGATGTTGTCAACGCATGCATGCGCATTTAGACAGCAATGCACCCTGGATGAAAATGCTGCATGACGGTTAGATTTCCTGTCAAACTTCGAAATTTCGTCGATGTTGCGTTGACGAGGTGACATGTCACATGGTGTCAAACTATCGCGGGATGAATGCGGCTGCAGTCAGATCTTGCAACCTCTGCAGTTGCTTATCCCCTTCAACGCTCGTCTGCGGACTGCCTCCGAGGTCACGCTTCCATGAACTGGTTGGTCAACAACTGACTCACGTGCAGTGTGTAGTCTACTTTTTTGAAGTGGGTATACTGCATATTCGAGTATTTTTTGAAGTGGGTATACTGTATATATTTATGCTATTCTAAACAATGGACCAGTCAATTTTAAGTGGGTATACTGAAGCCCCTAAAATCTAAAATTCCATATACCTGCGTTCTACGTAGACTACACCACTGCTCACGTGTGTATATGGGTCTTGTCTCACACCTCTACACAAGTTTGCGCAGATCCCCACTTCAGCTCCTCCTCACTGCCTGTCCCCCACTCCTCACACGTGGTGTGTTAGTAGAGCAAATCGGTGCGAGCTCATCGTCTCGTTCATATTTGTGGCCGACTGTAAATGCGCTGTATTTAATAACACCCACATCGTGACAACAAGTTCTCGCTCACGTGCTTCGTCAATGTTGGTCGACAGCAACACAAGTCGTATGGGGCTACTGTTTGCACATACCTTAGCACAGACGGACATAACGTGATCAGCTTACAAAGGATCCGGACGCCAGTGCGATCTCTGGTTAACCTGGTGATTAATAATACAGTGAGTGCATACTCAAAACTGTTCGGGTGAAGCATAAAGCATAGTAAAGGATCTTAACACATGCACAAGCAATAACGAGGCACACATATTCAGAGGGATAGCCTCACAGTATGCTGGGATGGTCCAGACCGACGTCACATATCCCATCCCAAACTCGACCCCAGACGCACAGGCGGGTGACAGAGCAGCGCAGCAACAAGAAAACATCCGTAAAGCTCCAGTGAGCAGAGCATACATCAGGATGCCCTTGATAAAATAATTGCCTACGCTCGTCTAACCACAAACAATTAGCAACTCACCGGCTAGAGGTAGCCCACTAGACGTCGCCGGACTAGAGGAGCAGACAAGCCGCGAGGGGAAATCATTTTACAAAGTGCCTTGACAAGTTGTAGAATTTACTGCGGAGGCACTCTCCCCGTGAGCTCACTAAGTTTGGCGTTTCATACCAGCACTAAACCACTGCTATCTGCAACTAACTGACAGCCAGCTGCACGTAATCGCTAAACAATGTCAAGCAGAATGTAATTACGAACGTCAAAATAAAAGGCTTCGGTTTAGTTATAATGTCCCATCACCCGACACCCCTAGTTGTCTCTCATTCAGACACGGGCTGCAAACAAATCTAACAAGTGCAGCACAACGGCAGGGGATGTTAAGAATAAAATACTTCACTTTCTGCTTCAATTACTAGTTAGAACATGCTAGCTAGACTCATATCTAACTAGAGCTAGCTTGCTGATAGCTAGTTTTTTTGTAAGCTTGAAGCTGCTGCTAGCCTCGCCCACAGCTCGGCCACCGTTTCCACTTTATAAATGAAAAAGAGAAGTCAGGTGTTTACTGCAATTAGGCTATATGTAGGATAGGAAGTAGGCCTAATCGAATAATATCTGACGCTACCTATTAGGTCAACGTAGCGTGTTTGAACGTGCTAATCACTTCGAGACCGTGGTGGTTAAAATCTTGTGATAGGCTAACATGAGAAACACTGTCTAAATGGTGGCGCCTTGTCCATTTTTTACCGTTATATCAAGTTTACTACTTAGACAGCACACATATTAGTTTAATTCATTACAAACCTTTCCTTGTTGTTGAAGGTTTTCCCCAGTTCAGTTGACTTCCAGGAAAAAGTCC
>NC_085868.1:31213585-31221085 GCF_034702125.1 Engraulis encrasicolus
ATATTGTCTGTCAGTACAATTCATTTTGAAATGTTCTTCTTTGTTGTTTTATCTTATTTGGATGTTTACTAAATTTCACTGATCCCCGTCCCAACTCTTTTGAGACGTGTTGGATTTATCAAATTAGAAATGAGTACATATGTCCCCCAAAACAATATTTTTTCTCGGTTTTAACACTTAATATGTTGTCTTTTCACTATTCTCCATCTAATGAATAGATTGAATGTTTTGAAAATGATAGCATTTTGATTTTATTCACTGTTTACCAAACGTCCCAACTTCATCGGAGTTGGGGTTAGTAGATTAGTCTGTCTGTATGGGAAAGCCAGAAATGTAATTTCAAATTCTTTGTATGACCAGTGCATGTAAAGAAATTGACAATAAAACCTACTTGACTTGACTTGACTTGACTTGACATGTGCACACGGCAGAGAGAATATTCATGGGACACACATTATATCAGAGAAATACCAGTTGGGTTGGATGGAAAGACAGACAGACAGGCAGACAGACAGGTAAATGTACTACTTCTAGACCTGCTTGTGTCAAACTGATGAATGAATAAAAGTTTAAAGTATAGCAGTGAGTATTTTTGTCTACAGTATGTACTGTATACTGCACACGCAGAACAAACTGCCCAGTCTTGTCTCTTATCCAGTACAAGTGTGTGTGTGTGTGTGTGTGTGTGTGTGTGTGTGTGTGTGTGTGTGTGTGTGTGTGTGTGCGTGTGTGCGTGCGTGCGTGCGTGCGTGCGCGCGCGTGCGTGCGTGTGCGCGTGCGTACGTTTGTGTGTCCGCCTGCACCCAGGCCAAGGCTCAGTGGAGCTCTACAAACACAGCTGTTCTGCAGAGCCCAGAGCTGTGGCATAGCCTACAGCAGTGATTCTCAAAGTGTGGTCCGGGGACCACTAGTGGTCCGCGACACAGCTCAGGTGGTCCGTACGGGGATTTCTAATTTTCCAACACCAGCTAGCAGTAGGCTATATTTGTAACATTATTACAAAGATAAGCATAGCTGTAGCCGTTTTTTCATCAAAATAACCACATAATACATGTGTCAAATTATCACCCGTCAACTGTCAATTCGGTTGACAGGTGGTCCTTGAAAATTTTTGGGGGGACAAAGTGGTCCTCAGCCTGAAAAAGTTTGAGAATCACTGGCCTACAGTATACTGTCCATAACGCTACCATGCCCACTGACAGCTTTGACTGGGCCCTTGACAAAGTCTTTTGAAAGCACCCCCCTCCCCCCAGTTTTTGTTTGTCTGGCTGCTATGATGATTGTCTGTCTCATTGATTGTATTGCACTCAAGGAGGTTTGGGGAAGGTCCTGTTTCTGGGAGTTTTGGAAGGTGTGTGTGCGCGCTTGCGTGTGTGTGGTTCAGAGAGAGAGAGAGATAGAGAGCAGAGCATGGCAACCCGACCGAAGCCCGACGGGCCGGGTCGGAACCCGACGGGCCGGGCCGGACTCGGACAAAAAAAATAGAATATCTGTCGGACTCGGGTCGGGCTCGGGCTTGAACCAAACAGACATTGTGAAAATTGTAAGCAATCAGAGGAAACGTTTCAGTTCATGCAAACGGCAGTTTTGTGATTAAAAAATAAGTAATTGAATATGCATAAATGAAAATGTTGGTAGGCTACTCGTGCGAGTGATTATTATTGGCTGTATGCACGCGCCAGTTACCAGTGGCAACATGGACGCTCACTCCCAGTCAGCCGAGCAGGAATGCCGAGTCAACTTGCTTTCTTAATAAGCGCCAAATACAGTTGTCAGTGAACGCGTGGTCTTTTGTTGTAGGCCTAGTGTAGGCCATGTTTTAGCATGCCTTCAGTGCTGTCTTAATGTTGAACATAAAATGACGAAGTTTGTCACTGCATTGCTCGCCAAGGATTACATTTCCAGTAAGGGGTAGCAAGGAGCATAATATGGATTAAAGAAGACGCACACGCTACGTGGAGTTGCCTAAGGTAGGGGCGAAGAGGTTTCCTGTTACTACTTTGTCCGCTGTGACATTTCATGTCCTTCACGTAGGTTCTTAATTCTTGTCACTTTTACTGTAGCCTACAGTTGTAACTATGCGCGTGCAACCTTTCCTGATTTTATATTGACCGCATGGACATCAGGGGAAATGACATTCTCTTGGAGGGCCGAACAGGCTACTGTTCTTCGGGGTGAACTTATAGCCCATCCTTCTTAACGACAAGGAGTGGCATCTTCACCGGCTCGCGGGGATTTATTTGCACTAACAGTAACGTAACAAATGCGTCCATAGCCGCGCTGACTGCATCCAAACCGTATTCGTTAGTTTTCGCCTTTCTTATCCTCTCACGCCCCTCCCATGCATTTGATCACAGCACCCAACATCTCTGGTCTAACCGAAAGAAACATAAGGTGCGCTGTCACGTGTATGCGTGTGTTTATACTTACTATGCGTGCGTAACTAAATTAGGCTACAGCAAATTGCCTCATCCTAGTTGCCTATCCTGGCTATTTATCACGTGCTATTTTGAGTATGAAGGAGGCCACATAGAAAATATTGCTTGCGCACAGGTTCTGTTGTTATTACAGTGGTCTCGGGCTTCGGACGGGTTCGGACACAAACATTTTAATTAGTCCCGGGCTCGGGTCGGGGTTGATCACTTTTCTGTCGGCTGAGTGCCGGGCTCGGACAGAAAAAACCGGCCCGAGCCACGCTCTAATAGAGAGAGAGAGAGAGAGAGAGAGAGAGAGAGAATGTGTGTGTGTGTGTGTGTGTGTGTGTGTGTGTGTGTGTGTGTGTGTGTGTGTGTGTGTGTGTGTGTGTGTGTGTGTGCGTGCGTGCGTGCGTGCGTGTGTCTGTGTGTGCATGTGTGTTTGTGTTTCTCTGACTATTTTTTTTTTAGGGGTGTGGGGTAATTAACTTAATTAAGTAGTTAATTAATAAAAGGTCCTGAACCAAAGTTATGAACCCAAAATTCATCATATTTCTCAGACTTGGAAGTCATAATGAGGTGTGAATCCTCCAGTGCTGAGTCTCGGAAATGTCAATTAAATCCATATCTCATCCATGTGATGTCTAATGAATGGTACAGATTAGGCCAATGCCAATCATTCATTTTAATACACAACAGTGAATGCCAAATGGGGATACATGTCTTATAATTCATACGTTCTTGACAGCTAATCCATATGAACAGAAAAAAAAACAAAGTTGTGAAATATCACCATGTATTTACGATTGATCTGATCAGCTTTTATCTTGTATTTTTTTAAATAGCATTTTCATTGTTTGTTGTTGATCATTTGATGTTTCAGAGTATTTTTCTGTTCACTATTCTGTTAAAATGGTGAAATCAAGGTCACACTTTTACATTTTGTGCATAAAAAGTTTTAGTGTTCACAATACTAAGAAGGTGATGTGTTTGTCATTTAATGATCAGCAGTACTGTCACACCTTTCTCCTCTGATTTAGCTTTACCTACTGAGTGCAAAACTGACTTACGGACAAGGCTGACTCCATTCGGCTATAATATGTCGCTTATGAAAGAAAGGAGAAGAGGATATTAAACCTTGCAGATATGGTAAGACACCGCTCAGAATTTTGATTGCTACAAGAGTGTGGATAAGTTTTAACGCCGCTCTCTCTTATCTCTCTCTTACTCGCTCTCTCACTCACTCTCTCTCTCTCTCTCTCTCTCTCTCTCTCTCTCTCTGTTTCTCTCTCTCTCTCTCTCTCTCTCTCTCTCTCTCTCACACACACACACACACACACACACACACACACACACACACACACACACACACACACACACACACACACCGCCTCCTCTTCCAACCCCTCCTCCTCCTACTTCTCCTTCTCCGCCCCCTCTTCCAACCCCTCCTCCTCCTCCTCCTTCTCCTCCGCCCCTCCCTTTCTCTCTCACACTGTTCTACATTCCTCCTTTCGCACTTCAACAGATAATATAAGATTTTAGAATTAGAACCGGGCTGCAATTTCATCTGTCTGCGACCTGTTTGACCTCAACTTTCAGGCTCGGAGATATTACTGGCCCATCTTTATGAGCGTCTGGTCGCCGGGCCCCCTCGGCACACATGATTAAAAAGAAGCGCACGCACATTAGCATAAGACATAGTACGGCACTTAGCTTTTTAATCTTACGGAACATTTTGATGCATATCAGCGCACGCAAGGGTTGAGGACCTGGTAGGCTATAGATCTGGAGTCTCTTTTTTTTTGCCGGCCGCCGTAGACAGAGAGAGAGAGAAGAGGTAGAGAGACAGAGAGAGAGAGAGGAAAAGATGAAAGAGAAAGAGATAGAGAGAGACTTATCACCACCGGATGAAGTAGTTTATTTATTTGAAAGTAAAATGGCCATGGTGTTCATATTGTACGTGACCATAATGGAAAGAAGACAGCATAGGCAAGAGTTTTGAGATAAAAGGGAAACAAAACATGTTCTCTGAAAGTACTGGATGAAACCCAGGAAAGAAGAAGGAAAAAGAACACGAAAAAGAAAGAAAGAAAGAAAGAAAGCCAGAAAGAAGGAAAGAAAGAAAGAAAGAAAGAAAGAAAGAAGGATAGAAAAAAGAAAGAAAGAAAGAAAGAAAGAAGGAAAGAAAAAAGAAAGAAAGAAAGAATGAATGAAAGAAAGAAAGAAAGAAGGAAAGAAAAAAGAAAGAAAGAAAGAAAGAAGGAAAGGAAAAAAGAAAGAAAGAAAGAAAAAACAAGTGTAAGACTACAACCTTGGAAAATTAGTTATACGGCGGTGAAAGGCAAGAGCTTAAGTCTGATCTAGCGCTGAAAATCCTGCGAAATGAAGGTGATGTTAGTGAGGAGATTGAATTCCTGCACCTGAGGGGGAAGCTTGACCCCACATCATCAGAGGGGTTAGCAGTGGCCCGCACCGCTGAATGACCAATGAGAATCGAGCCAGCAAGACGCCCCGGCAACGATGACAAAAACCTGTCAAAAGAATTCTAAAGTAGGTGAGAAAGAAAAGAGGAGGGGCTCTGGGCCAAACTCGGTGACACCGTGATTATAATACCTACCGAAGATGCCATCTCTGGTATTTGAAGCCTAGTTTAAAGTTTTGGATGATACTGGGTTTTTTTGCAGCTGTGATATTTTCCTCAAATTGTCAAACAAATTGCACAGTTGTTGAGCACGGCTTCATGCATATCAACTGTGGAGGAATAAGTGTAGCACTTGATGCGTTTCTGCCTGGCAGTCAACTGACACAACAGGAGGGTAGAAGGTGATGAGAGAATATGACAATGAAACACGCTTATTTACAAAGATTTTTCTTTCTTTTTTTTATTCATGGCGGCTTCAAATCCTCTCTGCAGCAGCCGAACATGGATGACTGTGGAGAATAAAGTTTATTTGTTGGTTCCTCCACAAAAGGGAAGGAATTGTTTATTTTACAGTCCTTCATGACTGATCAGCCCATTAAGAGCACAGTGGAGACTTTTCGTCTGGGACTGGCATCACTGTCTCTGGCTAAAGAGACTTCAGTGAAATACTAATGGCAATGAGTTTAAAATGCCCTTCATTAGATTTTCACAGAGCTGGGCATAATTAAAGAAACCAAACAAACGACACAGGAAATAAAACAAAAACAAAGGAACCTTTGGTTTCTGGCTTTCTTCACGATGATCATAGTGCTACTGTGTTCCTTGAAAGTTGTAGCCTACTGTGTCTACTCAAAGACACCGTCTGACCATAGTAAAACAGCAATATAATAAATGGAAGAACAGACTACAAAAGGTAAGTGCTGGCCTGCATGGGCGTGCATGGGTAGAGATAGAGAGTGAGCATGATTAGACAAAGAAGAGGACAGGAAAGAACACTCACCCCTTGTTAAAAAAAACAAAAAAAACATTGACCACACACACAGACACACAGACACACACACGCACACGCGCACATGCACACACACACACACACACACACACACACACACACAAACACTCACACACACACACACACACACACACACACACACACACACACACACACACACACACACACACACACACACACACACACACACACACACACACACACACACACACGCACATGTACACACACACACACCCCAGGTGAGAATCCCAGTCTGTCAATTTCCCGCTTCCAACAATCAGGTTTCCAATCGAACAGATGGGAACAGATTAAGACAGCTCCAGAAAACAACTGCAGAAGACTACTCCGCTTTTCCCTTCTTGTTAAAAAAGCAAACAAATATCAACAACAACAACAGGGTTAAAAAGAAAAAAAATACTGCCTAAATACATAAACACCTGCTACATACGTAGCCGTGAAATCCCTCGCGGACTTTCCTTGAGAGAATGAAAAGCTTGTTAAGTGCTTAATTCGGCATGTTTCGCTGAATAAATATGACGTTTTCTTGCCAAAACGCCTTAAATGCAAAAGGTCTCATGGAGATAAAGCTTTATGATCTCATCTGGTGCTGATGCTTGCCTGCGGTGGGTGTCGGGGAGAAAGAAAAAAAAAAAAGTTCTTTAGAAAAAGAAAAAAAAGACATATTTTTATCGCCATAGCCCTTTAACAGTGCCTAAATCTTTAAGAGTCGTTTAATTGTTTAGAATGCAGCTGACTGGTTTTGAATGTCTGCATAGTTTAACAATGTGAACTTATAGAAGAGACAAGGCTGTACGGCATAACGATGTCCAATATGGGCCATAATTACATGCACATCAATTTATATGTAAGGTTTTGTGCTAGCTCGTTAACAAGTGTCCTGGTAAGAGGCCCGTTGTTATAAATACTTGAGATGCTGTACTGTATGACTAAAGACGGAAATATTCAGCCTATTCTCACTACAGAATTTAACAAGGTTATAAACATGGGTGATATTAAATTGAATAATGCATGATATAAAATAATAATTGATGCAAAGGGATAACTATGTTCATTATTAAAATAATATCGCATAAAGCAATATATATGAAACATAATTCATTCAGCGGTGGTTGTGTCTGGATGTATGGTATTATTCTCAAGCTAGCCAACGTTTTCTGTCCGGCAGCAGCATCTCTATTTTAATGACCATTTCAGACAAATACAACCATCACATACAACCATTGTCAAACACATTCAACCTTCACGACATTTTTAGTGCCCAGTTCCTGGAAAAAGAATGTCCTGCCCTGTGACTTGCTGTCTCTGAGAAGGCTTACCACTTCTGCACAATGACCACTGGTCATTGGGAGTCAGAGATTCATTATCGGCGCTTGGAGTAAGAAGTTAAAAAGCTTTCCTCTGTTACAATCTTTTGCAACGGGGTCACTGTCAATCAACCTCAGCTGTATGTGGGGAAAAAAACGGCACAATTTCTCAACACATCTTCACATTCAGGCCTCTATGAACTCTGATCAGACAGAAATGATTCACCACATGGCTCAAGGACCCCTCCCGAATTTGACAAGGTAGCCCTCTTGGCTTCAGTTTTAATGACATTTTCCCCCGAGGAGCAAAAGATGAATAATATGTTT
>NC_085868.1:31233585-31238585 GCF_034702125.1 Engraulis encrasicolus
AATGATGTTGTGATGGAGGCCTGAGTGCTTCAATCAGTAGAAAGAAAGGGATAGAAAAAGAGAGAGTAGGGAAGAGAGAGGGATAGAGAGAAAGAGACAGTGAAAGAGAATGCTAAAATATACAGACGGAGAGAGATAGTTTGAAGAGGAAAAGGAAAATGGAAGAATGGATGAAGAGAGAGAAGGTGGGGGTGAATGGAGAGAATAGGGAGGTATAGAGCTGTGGAAGACATAAAACTGGACAAAAATATCCCCCACCAAACTCAAAACCAATCATTTCTAACACTGCAGCGAGAAACGTAGCGAAGTAAGACATAATGTGACCAAAATAAATGAAGAGAGAAAGAAAGAAAGACACCAGAATAAAGACATAGAGAAAGAGAGAGCAAGAGAGCGATCAAGAGAGAGAAAGATTTAAAAAGCTTAAAAAAACCTTGGCACTCACTTGATTAAGATGTATTGTAGATATAGGCTGTGATTTTAATCACCTAGACCTACATATTGAGGAGCCCACAGAAATAGAGCTCCCGCTCCATCCCTCTCTCCCTCTCTCCCTCTCTCCCTCTCTCCCTCTCCGCCTCTCTGCCTCCCCCTCTCCCTATTCCCCTGTGGAGCTTGCACTGGGCTAGCAGTGTTTGATAACCTCCTTCCTCATAAACCACAGAGCCAGGTAGAGGAGTGTGTGTGTGTGTGTGTGTGTGTGTGTGTGTGTGTGTGTGTGTGTGTGTGTGTGTGTGTGTGTGTGTGTGTGTGTGTGTGTGTGTGTGTGTGTGTGTGTGTGTGTGTGTGTGTGTGTGTGTGTGTGTGTGTGTGTGTGTGTGTGTGTGTGTGTGTGTGTGTGTGTGTGTGTGTGTGTGTGTGTGTGTGGGTGAGTGGGTGCGTGTGTGTGTGTGTGTGCGTGTGCGTGTGCGTGTGCGTGTGTGTGTGTGTGGGTGAGTGGGTGGGTGTTCGGGGGGAGGTGGTGGTGGTGGTGGAGTGAGGAAGTGAATGAGACAGAGACCCTGGTAGATATAGTGTGTGTGTGTGTGTGTGTGTGTGTGTGTGTGTGTGTGTGTGTGTGTGTGTGTGTGTGTGTGTGTGTGTGTGTGTGTGTGTGTGTGTGTGTGTGTGTGTGTGTGTGTGTGTGTGTGTGTGTGTGTGTGTGTGTGTGTGAGGGGGCGGGGGGTGTTGAGGGGCGTATTGGAGCGAGGGAGTGAAACAGACAGAGAAGAGAAGAGAAAGAAAGAAGGAGAGAAAAAAAAAATAGGACGAAACAGGCCCGGGGCTTAGCACAAAGAGAGCACGACTCAATTATCAATTTTTGACCTTACACTTATTATTTCAGTCTGATGTGAATATATTGGGTATATATATAGATGTAATCGTACCTTTGACTTCGCCGCACCCTAGCAAGAGAGAGGGGGTGAGGCCGTGGGTGGAGACAGGTAGGTGAGGAGAGAGAAAGGGGAAGTAGAGTAGTGCGGTGGAACGGGGTACAAGCAATGAAACCTTATTCAGTCTCACTTGGAGTTACAGTCGGATACAGTAATAGGACAGAAACTGAGAGAGAGAGAGAGAGAGGGGGCGAGGATAGAGAGGGAGGGAAAGAGAGAGAGAGAGAGAGAGACAGAGAGACAGAGAGAGAGAGAGAGAGAGACAGAGACAGAGAGAGACAGAGAGATATTTAAAAATGCCTTTATTTTAACACTGTTTACTCATCGTACAGTGTCACAAGACATCCATTTCAGAGAGAGAGAGAGAGAGAGAGAGAGAGAGAGAGAGAGAGAGAGAGAGAGAGAGAGAGAGAGAGAGAGAGAGAGAAAGAAGAGACAGAGAAAAAAAATATCAGGATGAATTCAGGTGATGCCAGGTCCGGGTGCCGGATCTTCTTCCTTTTTGCCCGACTTTGCACTTTAGCCTATTCCCACTGGGACCTGCACTAAGGTAAACAGCCTGGGCAATGTGGCATTCAACAACAACAACAACAACAGCAGAAAGAGAGAGTGTGTGTGTGTGTGTGAGAGAGAGAGACCGAGAGACAGAGAGAGAGGGAGAAAAATAATCGTCCTACACTGAATAAAGACACAGAGAGAGAAAGAGAAAAGAGGAAGAGCAAGAGAATGACAAAGAGAGAGAAAAGTCCTTTAACAATTTGCCCAGAAAGCACAGATGCTCTGGAACAAGCTTCATATAACAGCGCCCACGCTACAAAGCATCCCCCTATTTCAGCTGGGCCTTTGGGGCCACCGTAGCCTACTCTAGGTGGCAGCCAATGAAGAGGTGCAGTCTGCGCGAGTTCCGTGTTCCAGAACCTTCCCCCACACAGTATTCTGCAGAGACACAACTGCATGTCCTTCAACAAAAGCCATTTCCATCTCACAGTGGACTACCCACAGATGATAACCTACCAAAAACAGTCATTTTCTATTCATGAAACCCAATTTTAATCAAAGACAATAAAAAGCAAAACTGCTGACAAACTAATCAAAAGTCAAATAAAAAAGTTATCGTCACATTTGTTATGCTTCTAATAGGAAAAACAAAGCAATATATTCTCGATTTTTCTACCCATAAAGCAGTTGCCTTAGGGCATAAAAAATGTATGTCCTTTTATGACCACTGAGAGCACGGATATTTTAGGTAGTAAGTAATACAGACAGCTGAACGAGTGAGCGAATAACGAATAAGGCAAAGCCAACACAAGGAAGTAATCCTGTAAGTATTACAATGACTGTTTGCTTGACCAATAGATCCAGGCAGAGAGCACAGGCTCACCGCAATTCACTGTGACATATTCCAAATGTCACCTGTCACTGCGGAACACGGGCGTCGGCACGGTTACGCCTCACCAGAGGATTCCTGTACAAGACGCCGAACCCAGAAACACTCTGGAAACCCTCTTGATGGGGCCAAATATAGGAGTCAGGAGGGAACCGGTAATATTTATCTAAATTCATATCCTGGGAGCTAAATTGAAGTATTCTCTGGGACTAGTCAAAGTGCAAGCACAGCAGATACTGACATAGTGTTCTCTCTCTCTCTCTCTTTCTCTCTCTTTCTCTCTGTCTCTCTCTTTCTTTCTCTCTCTCTCTCTCTCTCTCTCTCTCTCTCTCTCTCTCTCTCTCTCTCTCTCTCTCTCTCTCTCTCTCTCTCTCTCTCTCTCTCTCTCTCTCCGAACAGCACTCCGCAAGGTTTCGCCCGGCCCCTGACAACTTCTGCCCATAATGATGACTGCATTATATTTCAAACAAGACGGATGATGACCTGAGGGCCTGACATGGTCCCTGTGGCGGCGGTGTTATTTTTTGCCGTGTTGGATGAGACAGCAGCAATGGATGGAACAGGGCTTTCTCTATGTGACTCACACTGGTACAGAGGGCCTTGAGGGACTGATGGTAGAACAGCCACCACACCTACTGTCACTGCTACACAGTAAAAAAAAAATATAGTGTTTTTTTAAAGACATTTTTGGGCTTTTAAGCCTCTTCTCAGACAAGACAGTTTGAGAGTGATAGGACACGAGTGGGAGAGGGAGAGGGGCCTCGAGAAATGACCTCGTGCCATAATCAAACTTCCCTGCGTAAACGTATGGTGCCTTAGCCGTTGAGCCACAGCCAAGGCCCACAATTTTGCAGTGTCAATTCAGTTCAATTCAATTCTTTGAGTGAATTAACATGTAGATAGTTCAGATTCAGACAGTTTTAGAGCATAACAATTACATTTATTCAACACCATTCTGAGAATTGGTAAGGTTGATTCAACCCTTTGAGTGTTCAATTAATGCTTAGAGAATTACATTTAACACTTTTGTAGAGCACACTATGGCTTCACCGTGTTAATTTAACAACACTCAGGGTTGAATTTTACACTGATGTTGAATGGGAGTATCAGAATACACTGATTCAGAATAGTCTTGAATTAACACCTTTTTTTAACTGCCTATGGCTTCTGCCTCATTGTTTACTTTGTGCATGGCTTCTGCTGTTGTTTTTCTTGTGCTGCTTATACAGGAATACAACAAAACAAAGGTGCTATCGGGGGTGGTGAACCCAGCTTCTACCCACCCACCCGGCAATCCCCTCTTCCAGACTATTGACCCCTAATTGCACTCGCCAGGTCCCAGCCCTCCTGAACAAACCGAAGCCCCTGGGACTGACCTCAATTGCTAATGTTTGTTTGCCTCGCATTAGCTTATAGCTGTGTGCAAGAGGGAAGAGGACAGGAGGTGTTAGTTCAGGGTGGTGGAGGAGAGAGGAGAGGAGGAGAGTGGAGAGGAGCTGAAGATGGGAGGTAGTGGAGTTTTAGTGGTGTTTGTTTGGCTTGTATTAGATGTGTGCGGGTGGAGAGAGGAGGGGAGGAGAAGAGGAAAAGAGAGGATGATATACTGTAGGAGGGGAGATGGTGGAGGTGTAGTTTGGAGTGGAGGTCAGAGAAGAGGAGAGGAGGGATAGTTGTGGTGGAGGTGTAGTTTGGAGTGGTGGAGGAGAGAAGAGAGGAGAGGAGAGGTGGTGGAGGTGAAAGGAAAGGAGAGGAGAGGTGGTGGAGGAGAGAGGAGAGGTGGTGGTGGTGTTGGAGGTGTAGTTTGGAGTGGTGGAGGAGAGAGGAGAGGAGAGGAGAGGTGGTGGAGGAGAGGGAAGGTGGTGGAGGAGGTGTAGTTCGGAGTGGTGGAGTGAGAGGAGAGGAGAGGTGGTGGTGGTGGTGTTGGTGGTGGAGGTGTAGTTCGGAGTGGTGGAGGTGAGAGGAGAGGAGAGGTGGTGGTGGTGGTGGTGGTGTAGTTTGGAGTGGAGGTCAGAGAAGAGGAGAGGAGGGATAGTTGTGGTGGAGGAGAGAGGAGAGGAGAGGTGGTGGTGGTGGTGTTGGTGGTGGAGGTGTAGTTTGGAGTGGAGGTCAGAGAAGAGGAGAGGAGGGATAGTTGTGGTGGAGGAGAGAATTGAGGAGAGATGGTGGTGGAGGAGAGAGGAGAGGAGAGGTGTTGGAGGTCAGAGAAGAGGAGAGGAGAGACAGTGGTGGTGGAGGTGTAG
>NC_085868.1:31266085-31268585 GCF_034702125.1 Engraulis encrasicolus
ATAGCTTTCTCGCTCCCCAAACAGATGTGCGACTCAACTCAACTCTACTCAACACCCGCCCGGATGAGATGCATTTGCTGGGATTGCTCGGAGAAGGGATTTGGGTTCCAGTCGGCAACCGTGTTGATGACCAGCCGGTGGTCCATAGTTACCCCTACACCACCACCACCACCACCAACATCACCACCACCACCAACGCTAATCACAGCACCAACACCCTCAACCACCATCAGATGAGATGCATTTGCTGGGATGGCTGGGAGAAGGGATTTGGGTTTCAATGGGCAACCGTGTTGATGACCAATAGTTGCCCCTCCGTCTACCAACACCACCAACACCACCACCACCACCAACGCTAATAACAGCACCAACACAATCAACTATCATCACCACAAACATCAGTAGTACATCAGTAGTACATCCGTCATTACCACCCCAATGCGAGCACCCACACCCCCACCATCACCACCACCACAACCTCTCCAGCCATCACCGCCAATACACATCCACTGCAACCATGTGCGTAAATGATCCTACGATGCCACCGTCATCATCACCATCACCATCACCATCACCATTACAACCACTACTCCCATCACTACCACCACCTTTGACAGCACTAAACCCATTGCTGCAACCAGAGAAACACCAACACAAGGGTCATTCTACGTTTAAAGTGCGCTTTTGGCAAACGCAAAATGTCAATTATCAGTATTTTTTTCAAATAAATGACCTAGTTGTTTCCATAGTGTACAGCTCCAGGCCATTTTATTAGAATAGCATGAAAAGTTGATTTATTTCCATAATTCCATCAATAATGTTATACGGTCATGTATTATAGATTCATGGCCCGGTTTTTTAACTATTCCAATCATTCAATTGTTTGTTTTTACATATTTTGGCCTTCCAGCTCAAAAACCCCATGAATTGGTGAATTCGCAATATTAGAATATAGTAATAAAATCTCAATTTTCTTCAGCAAAATTCAGGTTACATCAAATCAGTTGAAATTTGGCAGTTTCTACATAACATGCAATGTTCAATACTGGGTTAGGACCCTCTCTGTCTTAATAACTGCCATGATGCGTTTAACATTGAAGTCAATGGCAGAAACAGTACATTGGAGTTATGGAAGCCCAGTTATCCTTGATGCTTTGCTGTCAGCTGTTCTTGTTTGTTGACCTGGTGACCCACACTTCACTCCTCAATATACCCTGTAGATTTCCATGCCAGGTTTTGACGGAAATTCACCAGTTTAATTCTAAATCACCAGAAATGAAACCCCTTTGAAAATATATGGGGTTTTATTTCTGGTAAGTTAGAATTAAACTGGTGAGTTAACACCAAAACGTGGCATGGAAATCTTCAGGGTATATTGAATTGAGATTCTTATGAATATGTTGATAACACAGTTGACAGGCAATTTTGAACATGAAAAAGAATGGATTAAAATTATGGAAGGATGGAGCTCAAAACTTACCAAAAAGTCTTCCCATATCCTACCAAAGAGGTTATGACATCACGTGATATTATTCGTATGGCCTAAGACCAAACCCTTACTGATTTATGGACAGCATGAAAACGCCCAAAACCAGTATTAAATATTCATTCTTGCTGAGGGAAATAATGCCATGCCTTCACATTCTGTATTATATGAAAGATAAATGTGTGCTAATGTCCAAAACATATTTGGATGCAGTTGATAGTTAGTGGAATTGGCAAATAAAATCCATGGACTTAAAAGCACAGCCGAATTGTAGAATGACCCTCAAGCACCAAGCAACACAAGCACACCGTTATTACATGCAGTGCACAAAATTAGGGAAATCAGTGGTGGCCAATACCATATGACATCACAGTGTCACAGGCCTGTGTCATGTCCGTATGACCTACTGTACTTGTTGAACTGAGCTACCAAGACATTACAATGCACTACTACAATAATTAGAGTAGGTCATCTCGACAAAGCAGGCCAGCTCAATAGAACAAGCTGACAAGATTTTGGGCGAAAAAGGAAGAGAAAAAAAGGCATGACGTTATATACGTGATATGCAATTAAACTGTAATATGCCGTGGATGGTACAGATTTGACCCACTGAGGAAGGCAACGCCTTGTCTGGCACCATAGGAAGGGGAAAAATCCTTGAAGGTTCTGCCAAGATTATGGGTGGAAAGCAAAAAGGAGAGAAAAGGCAAGGAAACTAACGGAAGGTAAGGGAAGGGAAGGGAAGGGAAGGGAAAGGAGAGGAGAGGAAAGAAAGGAAAGGAAAGGAAAGGAAAGGAAAGGAAAGGAAAGGACAGGACAGGACAGGACAGGACAGGACAGGACAGGACAGGACAGGACAGGACAGGACAGGACAGCACAGGACAGGAAAGGAGAAGTGAGAGGAGCGGAGAGGAGAAGAGAAGAGAGGAGAGGAGAGGAGAAGAAAGGAGAAGAGAGGAGAAGAAAGGAAAGGAGAAGAGAGGATAGGACAGGAGAGGCTGGACTGTAGCAGGT
>NC_085868.1:31276085-31278585 GCF_034702125.1 Engraulis encrasicolus
CTCTCTCTCTCTCTCTCTCGTTCTCTCTCCCTCTCTCCTCTTGGCAACCTCTTCTCTTTGCTATTCTCTTTTCTCAAACATTTCCTTTTATCTGTCCTCCATGCCTCAGTTCTCACCATGATCTGCTCCAGGGCCCTCCCCTCCCCTCCCCTCCACCACACACACAGACACACACGCACACGCGCACACACACACACACACGCACACACACACACACACACACACACACACACACACACACACACACACACACACACACACACACACACACACACGTGCACACACACGCACACACACACGCTTTCTCTCTGTCTATCTTTCATTTTTTGCAGTTCTCCCTTCTCCTTCTGTTGCATATCTTACTGACGCACAACAAACAGTCTCTCCTTTTACAGGAAAAGAAGACTGTGTCTGCAGCAGTGTTTATCTCACTGCAACCCTGCAGTTTAGATCACACACACACACACACGCACGCACGCACGCACGCACGCACGCACGCACGCACGCACGCACGCACACACACACACACACACACACACACACACACACACACACACACACACACACACACACACACACACACACACACAGTACACACATACAGTACATACACATCAACAGCTCACACGCAAGCGCATATACACTTGCACACACACACACATACGTTTTTAAATCCCACGGATTGCTAAGCATATTGCAGTTTATGTCAGACATATCTCTGTGTCCTCAGAGACTGTGAACAAACGAGATGAGTCTGCTCTATGAAACTATCTGGCTCGCTTCTTCTTCTCTCCTTTTTAATTTCCTACTTACTCTCAGTCTCACTGTGTTGCTTCTCTGCCTCGCTTATCCCCTGCTAAATAAGGACAATCCACAGGTATCCACAGCAGTGTCACTGGATGTTTGTTTTTATTTGTCAATTTTTTGATACGTAGCCGACGTAGCAGTGGCACCAACACACGTAATTCTTCCTAATGTGACAAACGAAGTCTCCTAATCTTCGACAAAGCTGTGTTTAGTCCTCCGCCATTCATCTGCGGCGAATCAAAGGTTTTATGCAAATTGCGCAGGTTTTAGAGGGTGTTGATAGGGTGGTGGTGTTGGTGTTGATGTTTGGTGGGCATGGGGTGTGGTGTAATTTCTCCTCATCCCAATATGAGCAGATAAGAGGGTTATAAGCTGTTTACTTTGAACTTGCTGCGTAAACAAATGTCACATCAGGCATTTAGAGCAAAACATTTGCGTCAAGGCGTCACCAAAAATTACTTTTTAGCAGCTGTGATTGCGTCTGCAACGCGGGCGATAAATGCCACCAAGTGTGTGTGTGTGACAGAAACTCAGCGTCTGTGACTGAAAAGAAAACTCACCTGCGCCGCATGGCGAGAGTAAACCCGTCTAAAAATGGAGAAACTTCCATTAAAATAAAAACTAAAAGAAATAATAAAAAACAACGTTCAACTCATGGGCAGCGGCGGCAACACACAGCTTCCCACAGAGATGACTGAAGGCTAAGTGTCAAATCTGCAAACAGGCTAAATTATGCATGCTAATACGCAGCGCACGCTCCGCTACAGCATATCAATCACTTCAAAGCCAAAGCACATAATCGATCACGTTGTAACTCACGTTCCCCTAACTATTTCCTCCCTCCCCCCGCAAGCTTGTAAGGAATTACATTACCGTGCAATTTCACTGGCTTAGTGGTGAAAGCATTTAAACATTTACAACAATACATCACGATATAGCGCGGCTGTCAGGGGGCCCTTTCTAGCCCCAGGGGCGCAATGGAAAAGCACGAAACGTCTGGGGTTGAGTGTTACGGAGGCGCTCCGAAATGACAAAGCCTCGGTCTGCAGTATTTATGAGACCTGGAAACAGGGTGGGGTGGGGGTGGGGGGTGGGGGGCACAGACAGAGAGACACACACTTCCACGCGCTACAACTAACACACAAACACACACACATACCATACATATACACACGGGGCCACTGACAGCTTTTACTGGGCTCAAGACAAAGTCTTCTGAAAGCCCCCCCCACCCCACCCCTCCCCAATACATACAATGTAAGGAGGACCTAATTTTGCCTCCCCCACTTCCCTGCACGGGACAACTTAACCCTTTGCCCCCCGCTTTGTTGGCTTCCTTACACACACACACACACACACACACACACACACACACACACACACACACACACACACACACACACACACACACACACACACACACACACACACACACACACACACACACACACACATTCTTGCTAACACGCGCACACGCACACACACACATACACACTCAAACTGTCCCAGAGTGCACTTCTTTGTACTCTTCCTGGCTGTAACGAACACTGTATGTGACAAACGGCATGTGGCTCCTGCTCGGCGGCTGGCTGTGGTGGCTTTTTTTAATGGATCATCCGTGTCCGAACAGATGGTGGCCTCTCGGTAAAGCGCCGAGACGCTGCACCGGTGGGACACATGCCAGTATACAGTA
>NC_085868.1:31286085-31288585 GCF_034702125.1 Engraulis encrasicolus
CAAATCATTTGTTAACGTTTTGTAAAGCATGGAAAGGTTTTCACTTTAGATCAGTTCCCCAGATATACTTAAGTAATGAGTTGTAACTCCTTGATAATGCATAAGAAATGCTTACCAAGTCCTTTGTTAATGTTTTGGAAAGCATGGAGAGATTTTCACTTAAAAAGTTCCCCAGATACTGCAAGTAGTGAGTTGTAACTTCTTGATAATGCATAAGCAATGCCTAACAAATCATTTGTTAACGTTTTGTAAAGCATGGAAAGGTTTTCACTTTAGATCAGTTCCCCAGTAAGGAGCTGTAACTCCTTGATAATGCATAAGCAATGCTTAACAAGTCATTTGTTAACGTTTTGGAAAGCATGGAAAGGTTTTCACTTTAAAAGTTCCCCAGATATGCGCAAGTAGTGAGTTGTAACTTCTTGTTAATGCATAAGCAATGCCTAACAAATCATTTGTTAACGTTTTGTAAAGCATGGAAAGGTTTTCACTTTAGATCAGTTCCCCAGATATACTTAAGTAATGAGTTGTAACTCCTTGATAATGCATAAGCAATGCTTAACAAGTCATTAGTTAACGTTTTGGAAAGCATGGAAAGGTTTTCACTTCAAAAGTTCCCCAGATATGCGCAAGTAGTGAGTTGTAACTTCTTGATAATGCATAAGAAATGCCTAACAAATCATTTGTTAACGTTTTGTAAAGCATGGAAAGGTTTTCACTTTAGATCAGTTCCCCAGATATACTTAAGTAATGAGTTGTAACTCCTTGATAATGCATAAGCAATGCTTAACAAGTCATTTGTTAACGTTTTGGAAAGCATGGAAAGGTTTTCACTTCAGAGAAGTTCCCCAGATATAGGCCTACTTAAGTAGGCCTAATGGGTTTTAAATCCTTGATAAAAGCATAAGCAATGCTTATGAAGTCATTTGTTAATGTTTTGGATAGCATGGAAAGATTTTCACTGAAAAAGTTCCCCAGATATGCGTTAGTAATGCGTTGAAACTTCTCGATAATGCATAAGCAATGCTTATCAAGTCATTTGTTAACGTTTTGGAAAGCATGGAAATGTGTTTCACCTTTATATCAGTTCCACAGATATACTTAAGTAATGAGTTGTAACTCCTTGATAATGCATAAGCAACGTTTATCAAGTCATTTGTTAATGTTTTGGAAAGCATGGAAAGATTTTCACAGAAAAAGTTCCCCAGATATGAGTTATTAATGCGTTGAAACTTCTTGATAATGCTTACGTAATGCTTATCAAGTCATTTGTTAACGTTTCGGAAAGCATGGAAAGGTTTTCACTTTAGAACAGTTCCCCAGATATACCTAAGTGATGGGTTATAAATCCTTGATAATGCATAAGCAATGCTTACCAAGTCCTTTGTTAATGTTTTGGAAAGCATGGTGAGATTTTCACTTAAAAAGTTCCCCAGATATGCGCAAGTAGTGAGTTGTAACTTCTTGATAATGCATAAGCAATGCTTATCAAGTCATTTGTTAACGTTATGGAAAGCATGGAAAGGTTTTCACTTTAGATCAGTTCCCCAGATATACTTAAGTAATGGGTTATACATCCTTGATAGTGCACAAGCAATGCTTATCAAGTCATTTGTTAATGTTTTGGAAAGTATGGATAGGTTTTGACTTAAAAAGTTCCCCAGATATGCGTTATTATTGCGTTGAAACTTCTTGGTAATCCATAAGCAATGCTTATCAAGTCATTCGTTAATGTGTTGTAAAGCCATAACAGGTTTTCACTTTAGATCAGTTCCCCAGATATACTTAAGTAATGGTTCGTAATTCCTTGATAATGCATAAGCAACGCTTAACAAGTCATTTGTTAATGTCCCAGAGAACATCCATGAGGGGCAGTCACATGAGCCTCAACTTAGGCCTAGGCCTACTGTTTGCCATGCTACCAGTCATCACACACTAACCATTACAAAAGGGTTAAATAAGACTTCACTGATGCTAAAGCAAGAGTTTACAAACCGTTACCATACATGCCTAATAGTACTTGTTAATGGTTAGGTGGTAGGAGACAACAAAGAGATAATGTTTTTTTTTCATAAATAAAGGTGGGTTATCAGACATTTTAATGATGGTTTACTAATGCTTATCAGAAGGTTAAATCACCATAGACGAATGATTAATTAACAGTACTTAATAATTTCACAGAAATACATAATGACTGACTCGTGATTAACTAAGGGTTAACTAATGCTTAATTTTGTTTAGCGAGTAGTTACATCAGCACACACTAACCATTTACTAACGGTATTAGTTAATGGTTAAGAAATGAGAAATAACACATACATAACGACTTACTTGTGATTCACTAAGGGTTAATTAATGTTAAAAATAAGGCTTAACTAAGGTTTAACTTTGCTTAGCGAACCGTTACATCAGCAAACACAAACCATTTACTAATGGTAGTAGATAATAGTTAAGAAATGAGGAATAACACATACATAACGACTAACTCGTTATTTACTAAGGG
>NC_085868.1:31298585-31318585 GCF_034702125.1 Engraulis encrasicolus
GACTTTAATTACAGTACATCACATGGCAAACATTTATGTCAAGTCTCTGCTCTTTTACATGCAGGTGCAATAAATGAGAGCAAGGATGTGGGTGGAGGACCGACAGCGGAGAAGTGATAGATAAAGACTGAGGTAGGAAGACAAAAATGGAGGGAGGGAGGGAGAAAGAGAGAGAGAGAGAAAGAGAATGAGTGAGAGAGAGAGAACAAGAATGAGAGTCATGAGGAGTGTCAGACAGAACGAGGTGAAACAACATAGGTGACATTTAAAGAAAAGGGCTCAGAGTGGTGAACATGTGGAGAGAGAGATAGATAGATAGATAGAGAGAGAGAGAGAGAGAGAGAGAGAGAGAGAGATAGATAGAGAGAGAGAGAGAGAGAGAGAGAGAGAGAGAGAGAGAGAGAGAGGGCTAAGGCTGGATATTCATGCATTGATTTGCCGATGTGAGCCGGCGTAGCACTTTGCCGATGGCGATAATCCAGTCGATGGGATTCATGTGTCCACTTGGTATTAAGTTTCTACAGTGCTTATTGACCTTTCCATTAAGCATTCCAACTCTGACAGTCAGCTCAGCCTTCCCTCTCCCGCCCTCTTCCCTACCCTTCCTATCTCTCTCTCCCTCTCTCTCTCTCTCTCTCTCTCTCTCTCACCACATTGCTCTCTCCCTCTTTTGCTTCATCTCTCTCTCTCACTCGCTCTTTCACTCTCTCTCCCTCTCTGTTCCCGTCTTGTCCTCTCTCTCGTCATTCTTTCTCCTCCTTGCTCTATTTCTCCCTCTCTCCTTCTCTCTCCAGCTCTATCATTCTCTCTCCCCTCTTTCCCTCTCTCTTTTATTCCTTCCTCTTTCTTCGTCATTGCTTTATTTCTCCCCACCTCCCTTTCTCTCTTTCTGTCTCTCTTTCCAGCTCTGTCATTCTCTCTATCTCTCCTCCACCTCACACAAAGACATTACGCCAGGACTCATTCTTTGCCACATCAAGGTGTAGAGTTTAACTACAAATATTTTTTTACGGACAGGGTTTGCGCTTCTGAGTGTGTGTGTGTGTGTGTGTGTGTGTGTGTGTGTGTGTGTGTGTGTGTGTGTGTGTGTGTGTGTGTGTGTGTGTGTGTGTGTGTGTGTGTGTGTGCATGCTTTTTCATATTTTTGTATGTCAGAGAGTGCAAGCTTCTGCAAGCTGTTGCAGGACGGCAATGTGTTTGAATGAATGAGAATACCTCAGTTTGGAAATAATAGATGACTAAATCAAACTGTGCCTAGACCAAAACAAATCCTAACCCTAAACATATATTTTTGTACTTTCGGTTTTACCAATTACAACAAATATAGGTACATAAACACGCGCACGTGCACACACACACACAGAAAGATAGATAAAGATAAAGGCAGGCAAAATGAGAGATCTACAGATGGAGAGATCTACATAGGGTGACAGAGAGGAAGAGACAGCTAGACGGATGGACAGAGGAAGGGGGAATCATATTATTCAGACAGAAAGACAATATTAACCCATAACGCTGTAATAGTCATTGAAAGGTTAATTACCATTGTACTACTCTACCATGACATAACACACAGGGCCTTTAGTATTGTACTATGACTTGGTCATTGCCAATCTGGTAACACATTTATAACGCTAAGGGGTTAAATAACACTCTGGAGTTTCAGTATAGTGAAAGAAAGAAAGAAAGAAAGAAAGAAAGAAAGAAAGAAAGAAAGAAAGAAAGAAAGAAAGAAAGAAGAAAAAGAAAGAAAGAGAGAAGACGAACAGCCAGACATACACACACACGCACGCTCGCACGCACGCACACACACACACACACACACACACACACACACACACACACACACACACACACACACACACACACACACACACACACACACACACACACACACACACACACACACACACACACACACACACACACACACACACAGAAAAAAAACTGCCATTCTGTTGTTTACACGTCCTCTCTTTCCCCCAACATTTCTATTTTGCGCTCACTTCTTAAAGTAGATTTACCACCTGCGATGACAAACAAATGTTCCACTGACGTATTACCAGACTTTGCGATGGCAGATATCCAACCTGTTAAATTTTCCCTTTTTTCTTTCGTCCAATATCTTGTTATTTTTTCTTTTCATCTGTTTTCGATGTTGATCATTAAAGCTCATGTAAGTTGGTCAGTGAAGTCAACCTACTCAAAACCTCACTCGCAATTTTGTTTGTTTGTTGGGCCATTGCATTTTCATTCCTTTTTATCTTGTTCTTGCTATTACTTCCATTGTATACTCAAAGTGTCACAAGGGTGACTACGATAAGTGGGGGAGGGAACGTTTTGGCGTGTGGGGAAGACTGCACCTACTCAACCACAATCACTCGCAGGTGCGAGCCCGTAGAGGTGGCAAGTTGATTGGGCCACGTGAAGGTGCCAGCCTTCTTATGGACGGAGCAGAGAACGCACGGGCAGACGAGACACACGAGAGGAAGACGCTTGGAGAGACGCTTGCGAGAGAAGACGCCACGCCGCGAGAGAGGGAGAGATGACCCCATGGAGGTGACCGTGACGGTGAGAAGCAGCAGCCAGAAAGCAGGGCGCCGAGCCGGTACCCGGGCGGAGCCATGGCCGGAGGCGGACGCGTATCAGAGATCCTATGGATCAAGCAGACAGCGACTCCACGGAGGTGGCGGACGGCATCGTGCCCGAACAGGTTCGCCATCGGAGCGCCGGAGGTCTGCGGGTTGAAATGTTGCTTGGAGCGGCGGGAACGTGCACTCTCGCCAAGATGAGTATTACTTCTGTTCGTCGCCAGGCGTCCGTGCCCCCTTCTTTCAAGAAAGGCCGCTGCACCCCCTCCTCTCTCCTTTTCTCTCTCTCTCGCGCGCACACCATCGCGCATCCCTTCTCTCTTGCTGTCTCGCTCTCTCTCTCCCCCTTCCCCTCCCTCTCGGTGGCTGTGATGACCAAATGTTTCATACCACTTCGGTTACGCACCATAGCTTCACTCCGCATTTGTGTTACTCCTTGTTCACAGTGTGCTTCTCATTATGATCTGGTGTTTGCAGTGTAATGGTGTGCAGTGTGAGTGTGTAGTGGTATTCACGATTATTATAAATTCTGAGTAGCCTTAAGCTGAGAGTGTGTGTGGTGACGACCTTCAACCCATGGAACTTGGCCAATGAATGACACCTGTCTATCTCCACTCCCATCACAGAACGGCAACCACGAAGGACGCAAGCCCCGACTGATGGAGGGTGGAACGAATCGGACACTTTGTGCCGCCCCTCAGCTGGGGGCAGATGGTATGGGGCGGGAGTGGGTGCAATAGTCTTTTTCAAGACTGAAGATTGAATGTGGACTGAGATAACAGTAAAATAAAAGGACTATTGGTTGGAAACTTTTTATCTGTGTTCTCTTGGTGTCTTGATGTCTTTTGGTGTACAATTCTCCTCGGGGTAGTCGAGAGTAAGTGGAGGTGCCGCTTGGCAACGCGCACCTCCCACCTGTGACAAAAGCATGTGTGGTGGTGTGTCCTTAAGTGTGCTGGAGAGAAGTTGTTTTGAAGACCACATGAGGAGTCCAACCACCGGTTTGAACGCAGGCAATTCACAAAATTCAGCGCTTACATGGATTGTGACAGACAGGTTGAATTACCTACATAAAAAGCTAAGAGCAGGGCTGCTGACAGCTTTGGCTGGGCCAGGGAAAAAGTAATCTGCAAGGCCTCATCCGCAAGGCATCCCCCTTTCAAAGAGAACAGAAACATACTTATGTCTCTTGCACTGGGGGTTTATTGTTTTTTTTATTCTTGAATTTTTGTGTGTGGCCTTTTTGCCTTTACTTGATAGGACAGTGAAGACATTGACAGGAAGCGAGTGGGGAGAGAGAGATGGGGAAGGCCCAGCAAAGGACCATGGCTGGAATCGAAGTCTGGTCAGCCTCGTAGCAGATGAGTGCCAAACCGTTAGCGCCACGGTAGAGCCACACTGGGGGTTTATAACCAAAGCTTGCTCAGCTGGTCAGGGAAGCCAACAGCGTGGGACAAACGAGTCAGTTGTCCTGGGCCCAGGGTGAGAGGAAGCCTATAGAACTTGGTCCTCCTCATTATATTGTATGTGGCGGTGGTAACTCAGGTGGTAGAGGAGCCGTTCTGCAACCCAAAGGTTGCAGGTTCGAGCCTGACTCCATCGCTGTGTCCTTGAGCAAGATACTGAACCCCAAGTTGCTCCTGGTGGCAGGGTGGTACCCTGCGTGGCAGCCACGGCCACCGTTGTGTGATGTGATTGTGAATGTGAGGTAATGTAAAGCGCTTTGAGTGCTCGAAGGAGTGGAAAGGTGCTATATCAGTCCATTTACCATGTAGGCTATTGGATGAGGGGGCCCTTTCTTCCAATGCCTGTCTTCCGGGCCTGGCCAAAGCTGTCAGGGCCCCTGAGTGCAGTCACTCGAGCCCTCAGTCGCACAGCTTGCACCTTGTCGCCAGAACCTGAGAGGTTCACATGAAAAGCAAGCAGAGATGTAATTACTGTAAGAACCACTGCGCACTGCGCACAACAACAACGTCAAAAGACGTTGGACGTTTTGTACCAAGGTGCACTGTGAAATATCTGGATTTCCAGAATACATTTTGCCCATTCACTCTTGTTACCTTTGGGGATCTTCTCCATGTCCGCCATTTTGAATTTCCAGAAACTGACATTTTTTTTAGATGCTAAATTTACTATACTTTGACCATACTAGTTAATAGGGCTGTAACGATAGACTCAACTTACAGTTCGGTTCGTATCACGAACATTGACCTATGGCTCGATGTTCTGCACGATTTTTAAAATATAGGCCTGTCTTTATTTTTTTTCTTCAAAAAACTAAAAATAATTATTTATACATATTACAAGTCGCTACTAACTATACTGTTGAAGAATTATATTGAGGAGAATTTGAAACTGGAAAGCAATATCACATCATACTAGGTGGTTGTTTTCTGCACTGAAGGGTAACAGAACGCATCATGATACTGCCTTCTTGCATCGCGATACAGTAGCCTATCGTGACTGTGTATCACGATTTCTCAGTTCGATACAGTATGGTTTCAGCCCAACTAGTTAATATTAGTTTATTAATTAGTTTATTAATAATAGTTTATTAAGAAATATTCATGCAAAATATCAAATTTGGCAATATAGGCAACACAGTTTCAATGAGTAACATAGTTGCAATACCTACTCTGGCCACTCTGATAATGACAAAAACATCAACATCAGTGTGAATTTTCACGTCCATGACAACAACATACTTTCCAATGGAACATGCCTTTGGGCTTGATGCCTGATGGCTGCATAGGTTCCCATAGGAACTCACACACACAATTACAAGAACATAGAAATGCATATAGTCCACACATACTGACATTTAGACAGTCAGAATCACCATTTTGTATCTGTATTTCGCAAAGCAAAAGGCTGTTGTAAAAAGAAACAAACACAAACATACGATAACACATACACATGCCCATGTCCATACTCATACACACACAGACACAGACACAGACACAGACACAGACACAGACAGACACACACACACACGCACGCACGCACGCACGCACGCACGCACGCACGCACGCACACACACACACACACACACACACACACAAAGGAACACACTCTGTTCCTATATCATTTTCCTCTAGTGTTTATTCCACGGCTGCCTCATGACAAGAGGTCCTCTTAGCCAGCGGCTGGCTGATTGCTTCCTGTGGGCCGACCTCTGTATGAAATCACAGTCGGACTGATTACTCACCCAATGTGTGTCTTTTCTTTTTTTTGAATGGATGTGTGTAGGCTATACTTGTACTCTCTCTCTTTCTCTTTCTCTTTCTCTCTCTCTCTCTCTCTCTCTCTGTTTGTGTAATAACAAAAGGACTTCTTGAGTGAATGCAAGCAAACTGAGCCGTGTGTGTGTGTGTGTGTACAGTACGTGTGAGTACAGTATGTGTGTGTGTGTGTGTGTGTGTGTGTGTGTGTGTGTGTGTGTGTGTGTGTGTGTGTGTGTGTGTGTGTGTGTGTGTGTGTGTGTGTGTGTGTGTGTGTGTGTGTTTGTGTAAGGAAGTGGTAGAGGGGTCATGTTTCTCCATCACTTATGTCTCCATATCACCACCACACTGTGTGGTTATTTGCTCAGATTCCGGCGCCCTCTCCTCTCTCAGGTTTCACCGCTTCAGACACACACACACACACACACACACACACACACACACACACACACACACACACACACACACACACACACACACACACACACATACACACACACACACAGGCACGGGCACACACACACACGCACGCGCACACGCACACGCACACGCACACGCACAGGCACAGGCACACACACACACACACACACACACACACACACACACACACACACACACACACACACACACACACACACACACACACACACACACACACACACACACACACACACACACACACACACACACACGCGCGCGCGCGCGCACGCAGCTGTACTTGTTATCTCATATCATACCTGCAACATGTGGCTGATGTGATGCAGTATATGATGCACTCTGGCTCTGGTTCTCCCATAGAGGTAGAACTAGAGTTGGCAAGGAAATTTGCAACAGCATTGAAAAATGGCCTCCGCCTTCTCTTCAGTCAGTGCAAATCAATGGAGAACACACTCACCTCTGTCAAAAATGGCCTAAAAATGTGTGACTATGAAGTGACACATTAATCAAGGACCAGATTTGAAATGTCAGGCTAAATATCTACTTAACCTGTTAAGACACGGCGTCATAAATTTGGCCAAGTTGTAGTACATTAGTAAAGACCCTGTGTTATGTCATAGTACATCATGTAGTACTTTGGTAGCTAATTTTACAATGGCTATTACAGTGTTCCATTGGTGTAAGTGAACTGTGTGCATTATGGGGCTACATCTAATATTTATACCTAATCTATTATTCTAATATTTTCTAATATTTTACCTCAATGCTGCCATACAAATGCAAAGTGAGGTAACTGCACATTTAGTCAGCATTCAGTTTACTGAAAATGGTCTTCATAACGTAATGTTTTGACAAAGCCTTGTGGTCCAAATATGTCCCATTTTAGAGATATTGCTTTACTATAATTTGCAACCTAATCCCAAGGCTTCGAAGGCCTTTTTCTCAGTTTCAGTGTTGGCATAGTTACTGCACTTTGTCTTTGTAGGGCAGTACGGGCTCTCTTTTAATATGCTGTGGAGCGTAAGTACACAGGCATCCATTACAGAAGAGGCTTTCCCCCAATTAGGACTGATGAATGGAGTGGTACTGGGCTGGCTATTGGACCCAGTTCCAGTCCCAGCAATACAACACCAGCTCAGCTAGGGATCCTGCTACTGCTGCTCTAGTTGCTGGGTCAACCAAATCACCCTGCTTACTAGATTTGATCAGAATAGTCTGAAAAACACTGATTTCACTAAAAGAAAAAAACCTATTCATTACAATTCAAAATTTCAAGTCTATTCTGCCACCCTTTTAAATAGATGAAATTTGCTAAACTTTTATAAGGACATTGCAGTATGTTAGTAGAGAGGAACAATACTTGTTTGCAAAAGAAGAGCATGGTTTTCCCAAGTTGGGGTGTTTGACGCCCCAATAAATCAACATCCATTATTTACCAGGCTTTCCCCCAATTAGGGCTGAGAAATGAAGTGGTGCTGGGCTGGCTATTGGACCCGATTCTGGTAAAACAACACCAGCTCAGCTGGGGATCCTGCTACTGCTGTTGTTGCATGGCCCAACCTGCTGGTTTGGGCGATCCGATTTGCACATTGACTGCTTGGAGTATTTCCTGAGGAAGATGTGTTTCTATTTCTGTAATTTTCACCATGACATTGTGTGCTTTGAGCATGGCGATTTTTATAATAGGCTGTATATTTTATTTTCAGGGCCATTTTATTTACAGCTATCTACTGGAGAGGGGAGTTTTTTATTTGCCTCACCCGACCTTTTGAACAGAGTAGCCTATACGTATGTATAGTGGTTTGTCCTGAAGTGTTCCTCCTGAACTTGTTTTGAAGACGGCATGTTGAGACCTGATGAACAACGGTTTTCAACAGCAGACATTATAAAACATCCTGCGTATACATTTACATGTGACTGAAAGGTTGTGGGAGCAGTTATGTTCAAAGGTGACTCAGATGAATAGAATATCGACCATTTATTCTGTACTGTGTATAGTGTCTTGAAGTGGAGTACAAAAAAGAGACCACCTTTTGTGAAGACAGGTATAAGTGTTATATAATACACAGTATAGTTTATATAATGGCTGGATTGGCGGTTTTCAAGGCTGTGAAATGTACTGTATAGGCCGTAGACTATAAAATAGGCCTATGTTTTGTGTAACTTGGACTTGTTTTCAAGGCTGCGTAATAAAGACTGATGAGAACGAAAAGTTCAACCACTGCTTTGAACAGCACTTACAAAGAAGGTGCTTGACAGGTTGAATTGTGGTCATTACATGTTTTTCGTAATTTGCCAAAGCACATTTTTTTTCTCAAGGTTTTGCAATGTTTTGCTTTTGCAGAACTCTTAACACAGATGCACAAACCCATAAGCGATTTAGCCAAACTAATAGCACAAAAACTGCAATTTATAACATACTGTACTTTGAAAACATTTGCATAATTGTGAACACAACTCACTGCTTTACACACAATTTCCAAATGATGATCACACTCCTAAGTGGACTCCTAACCTCCTCAAAATGATATAGCCTACGTTTTGAATATAGAAACCACTGCTCTTGTGGATTTTCCCCTCGAGACAGTCCCTGGGGCAGAACAGCAGTAAAGTCAAGGTAGCCTATTGGGTTCACAAAACACCCTCTGGACACCTTTTAAGAAGACATGAAGAGCTTGGGACACTTCAGTTTGTGTTTAGGGACCCTCCATGTACTACGAGGTAAGTGTGAAGACATTTAAATGTTGTGTTTTAGAGGTGTGGTGCAACGACGCACCAGATATGCCCTCAACAGGCATATAGCATAGCTGACATCGCTAACACGGCTAATGTAGCTTCATCAAACGTTCTCAAAACATATCCTATCCCATATCCTTTCATTTAGCTCTTATGTGACTGTATTTCATCACAAACATATGCTAATATCAGCGCAACATGCTTCAACTTCAGATGAATCCTTTAACTCCCTCTCTGACAACAATTGGTCCCAGTACAAAATTGTGTAAACTTAACTGTATGGTCAGTGTGACATTGTCAATTCTGTTTTATGTGAATACTGTTGGATTTTAGCCATTTTGTTCCAAACGTTGTAAACCCATTTCAAAATCATTTTCCAAACTTACTATGTGTTGGCTAGAATCCAGCGTGTTCTTTTTAAAGAGTCAGAGAGCATGGTGTCCAATTCTTGATTTTAGCGGGTTTATTTATCCAAAGCATCTGGCATGAAGTTACAAATAATTAAAGCATTTTTGCATTCTGTTCTCCTGTGACCTCTTCCTAACAGCAACAGTCAAGATAATTCTGTCTTTCCCTAGTGTATCTGCCTATTTGTAGTAGCGAGTAACCATCCCCCGTCTGTCTCCAAGCTGTGGGGGCTTCCATTGTCTCCAGGTAGACCTAGCACCTTTGGCCAGACCTCCTGAGGTGTTTCTTGATCACACAGAGAAAGTGGATTGGGTGTGGCAAGTTAAAACCTTTCGCAAAATATACAGCATATGATCATGACCCTTATTAAACATTCTCAATGTCAATTTACAAAAATGTGTGCCAATATATTTTCAATACCAACAGTGGAATGCAAGAAATCCTTTCGCTGTAGAGGTGCAATTACTGTGTATTGGCCTGCAGAATTTGACACTGACTCTTGACTCCACTACTGGAGTGATTTGACCCTCCACACTGTTGGAAATACTCTATGTTGAGTTCTCAGGGTTTTCACACCATTTTTGCTGTGTAGGCACCGTAGGTACTACAACAGGGATGTCTGGTGGCAATTCTCCAATTAATTTCATCTACAGAAATATTTTACCCCTTCTATTACAGTCTACCATGTAGACAAACAGTAGAGACAGGGAAAAGCTTTTGAATGTCTACATTTTACATCAATTTCTCTGATGTGTGACTGTAACTGTGACACGTGCGATTTCCGACACAATGCCCCAGTCTGTCATCAACGTGTGACTATCTTGCCAGTCATGCTTTGGTAAGTTAGCACGCCACGCAGAGATGAATTAAATTGAACAAAAAAGTATTTTGTGTGCCTTTGAACTGGAGATGTGTTATCAGTATTGCTGTACTCTAGCTATACTGTTAGTGGGAGGGAGGTATCACTCCCTTCCAGTAGCTATTAGCCTTTCTTGTTGTGGCGTCAAACAAGCTCTGGTTTGAAGGAAAGCAGGTATAAGCAACCAGAGAAGTTTATGGAGGGCAAATGAGTCCATTGTCCAGAGAGGGGGTCAAAAACTGGGGCCCCATTCCATTGTATGCTTTTAGGAGAGGGGCCCTTTCAGACGCATTTGCCCAGGGCACAGTCGAAGCTGCCGATGGCCCTGTAAACGGTTACCGGTTTCAGCAGAAAAGAGTGGCATGTATGTTTATGTCATCAGATTTTACTTCTACTCGCCCCAAATGCATTGAATATGGAAGGAGTCTGACGTCATGTGGAAAAAAGGCCCATTGGCAACCAGTTAATGCTGTCAGATGTAGCTGAAACATTGACATACAGCCCCCAGCCAAACCACCAGCAACAAATCCTCCATTTATACTCTATACTTTGACACATCCTTTAGGCACCAGCTAAGATATATGTCTTTACCCCCGTTGGCCCATTGCATCATTTTCCAATCTTTACAATATGGCTGTGGAGGAAGGGTACTGTGTCCTTCTGCTGCTGCTGCTGGTTGATGTTGTTATGGGAAATTCTCCAAAATGGTTGCTTGCCCGTCTCTCTCTCTCTCTCTCTCTCTCTCTCTCTCTCTCTCTCTCTCTCACTCTCTCTCTCACTCTCTCTCTCTCTCTCTCTCTCTCTCTCTCTCTCTCTCTCTCTCTCTCCCCCTATATATATAAACCCTGCAAGAGTATTGCTGATTGGCTGTCATATCTGCTGTTGAATTACAGTGTGTTCCTTTGATAATAAAGCTGGTGGAGAGTGTTTCAACAGGGGTTTCAAAGAAAGAGGGTGTTTTTTGTCAACGTCTCTGCAGTCTTTGTTGTTCTAAGAATCTGTTTCACTGTTGAAAAAAACAAAAATCTAAACAGAGACCAGGAGATTGGCCTGACTTGATTATTGAGTTTACTTCACTCAGGTTACAGGCAGGCCAAGATTGCTGAGGGCCATAATGGGTTGTGATGGACTGTGGGCCAAACCTATGCCCACTCACTTTCATTGGGGAGCCGCCTGTCGAACTGCCCGCCCGCCTGCTTGCCCAGAAATATTGTTCTGGACAAGGCCTGCTGACAGGTTTGACCGGGCCCGGGACAAAATCATCTGAAAACGCAATGTAATGAATGGGGTCCACAATTCTGGGCCTCCTCTCTCCTTGGGCCCGGTGACAACTGATCTGTTCGGCGGGCCTGGTCCTGGCTAAGCCTCTGGTTCAGTCTAGGCATTGCTGACTTGATTCATTTTGTAGCCGTCGATGTCTCCTCCTGCCAAATTCACTGTACATGGCTATAAATGAAGACTTAAAACAGTCTTAAAGTTTGAATGCAATGTAAATATACCGTAAATTCCCGGAATAAACAGTTAAAAATAATTGTGAACAAAAACCGGGGTACAAACAAGCTATATAGGCTTACTGTATGTAGCAAGCAACACCTACAGGTACGGTATGGATGTACACATTTCCAATGTAAATCTTGATAGCTGTCATGTTGTTATCTTTTTGCACCAGCTATACCAAGCCTGGGTTAATGAGCATATACAGTTTGAATTGATTATTGGATTTGGTTGTTTTGTTGGCCAGGGGCTGTTCACCTCTGCAACTGTTGAATAGAGGCATCATTAAGTGTACTGTAGGCATTACAATGTGTGTGCAGCTTTGGTTGGGCCCCCAGAAAATTCAACAGAAACGGCCCCCTCATCCAATACATTCAATGAAATGAGGAACCAATTCTGGGCGTCCTCTGTTCCTGGGCCCGGGACATATGACCCCTTTGTCACCCCACCCCCGTCACTTCCCTGACCATATGTGTGTTCCCCACTGTTTCAGCTTAACTTTTCCGACATTCAATTTGTCTGTTTTTCTATTTTTTGTTTTTTTGTTTTTGTTTTTGTAGGTTCTGATTTGACCATTCACCACTCCGCACGCATTTTTATTTCCATCTATCCCTCTGGAGACGACTCTTTCGACTGGGTTGTTGTTAAAAGCATTGATTTTGATTCTTTTAGAGTGCTGACGTGACCACGCACTAGTCAGTGCTGCTGTGCACTCCCCCATTGCAGGTTGAAAACAGAGACAGACAGCTGACATTTCTCAACCTATTATCTGTCTGCCATTCACCCGTCTTTAGCCTTCATGTAGCTGCCATATCACTCGGCTGCAATCACTCTGCACTAACAAAGCGTCTTTGACAGCCAAGGCATATGAAAGACCAAAAACTAAAAGAAAAAAACAAACACACAGAGAAAAAAACAAAAGAACAATGAAACAAAAGAGAACGAACAAAAGTGAAAACCCTGAAAAGTTTGTTTACATGCCTCCAATTACTGGCTTTGTGGAGGAGGAGAAAGAGGAAGAGATGCTGGAGGTGGTGGTGGTGGATGTGATGTTTGATGGAGTGATTCCTCATAGGCCCAGAGAAGGTGGGGTGGGTGGGTGTTATGTATGTGAAGGAATGCAGTGCACGAGGTACTGGAGAAATGAGAGAGAGAGAGAGAGAGAGAGAGAGAGAGAGAGAGAGAGAGAGAGAGAGAGAGAGAGAGAGAGAGAAATGAGAGAGAGAGAGAGAGAGAGAGAGAGAGAGAGAGAGAGAGAGAGAGAGAGAAAGCTGCAGGCTAAATGAGCTGGTTGGCAGAGGAGGATGGCGAGGGGCTTCGGGGAGACTCGGAGATGGAAGGCTCATTTTCAAGTCAGCCTCATCCGCATTAATTACTACCTGCCCCGGGGCAACACATATACACCAACGCCCCAAAACAAAGAGGCATATGAAGCAGGCAGAGACCTGGCAAACGGCAAACGAACACCCAGAGAACGAAAAAACCAAATGAATACAAATTGCACTGCAAAGGACTCGTTATGTGTGCATATATAGGCACACGCGCATACTGTATGAATGTTGCAAGGTGCAATATGGATTTTTCCAGAAACATTAAACTCGGAAATGTTTTGAGGGGAGACCGAAGACTTGAGTGGGTTTAACAATGTGATCTTCTTTTGTGTATTTTTCGAGGACTAATTATGTACATATTTTTGTGCTTCAGCAATAGACTGGATCATAGTATCAGACCAGAGATCTCTCGAGTGCTTTACATTAAGTAGGTACCTCATGCCCTGGCCAATTTATTTACTTTTTAAAAAAAGGATTTTAGAGGTTTGGATCATTATAAGAGCAAACATTGCTGCCAACAGGCCTGGCTCAGAAGTAGTAGCAGCTGAGGCAGAAGTTGGATTCCTTGTCTCTCGTCTTCCTTCTGGGTACAGTCTAGCGTCTGTGGGCCCAAAAGAGAACAGCAACAGCGGAGACAGCAGCAGTTTGTCGACTTCAGATGTCTCTTTTGTGCAATGTGTGCACACAAAATATGGCACCGAACTCTCCCGAAAAAAAGTCTGGAGCAAAACAAACAAACGCTGTGCGTGACGGGACTTGTCACTCTTCTGATAAAACAGTCCCCGCTGGGCCACCGTAGTCTAGCTGCAGGTTTGCGCCTCGCAGTGATGAGACGGCTGTCGTCGTCGTGGCGACGGAACCCTGGGCTCAGCCAATTGGCTGTGGCTGTGGCTGTGGCTGTGGCGGAACATGCCTCCCAGCCAAACAACCGGGTTTAATCTTTTTCCCTATGTGTTGGGAATGGGAACTAATGAGTCAAATTCAGTACGGTTCGCCTAAAGCGAAACTTTAAAGATGTTGATTTGTACGCTGATAGGCGGGAATAAACACAACACTGAGGCTTTAGGACAGAAAAATATCAAGTGAAAAAAAACATTTCCTTAACCATTTCTCCTTATTTGCAAATGAGGTAAGGTAATTGTATGACTTGTTCTCAGCTGTGTGAACAAATGAGTGGCGAGCACATAAAACGATGGCATTATCTGTTTGAAGTTTGAGGGCGTGTTGCGCCCCCATGATCTTGTTAGAGAACTGTTGCCTTGCCTGCCTGAGGCTGGAATCACACACACACATACACACTGCATGATGCCGAGAACAATGAGGAAGCCAACACACACACACACACACACACACACACATTTATACGCACGCTTGCTCACATACCGTATAGACACATACACATACACATACACATACACATACACATACACATACACACCCATACGCACACAAACACACACACACACACACACACACACACACACACACACACACACACACACACACACACACACACACACACACACAGAATAGGAGATGCCACTGCTGACAAAAAAACAATTTCTAACTTTTTTTGGTTTATTTTTTTGTATCATATTTTTATCCAGATATATCACATTGAAACACAGCCTTTAGTTAGACAAAAGCAGTTACCCATACAATGCAGACTTCTGGCCTGTTAAACCATAGCCCACTGTTACACAAAGCCTCATCTGTTTGTGTGTACAGCGTGTGGAGGTGGGTGGGTGGGTGCGTTGTGAGTGAGTGAGTGGGTGTATTGTACTGTACTGTATTCATGTTTGTACGTCTGTGCTCGACTTTTTGATCCGTCAGAGAGGGCGGCAGAGATGGGCCAGCTTTAGTGGGCCGATGCTGCGCACCTTTAACCTGCTTCATGGCCCATGATGGGAGTGTGGGGGGCTTCAGAGGGCTGAGCCAGACTCATTGCAAAAAACTGTTACGGACCTCCGTGTAAACTTATCTCATCATCCATCACATTGCTATTAGCCTTTTGGAGAAAAAAAAAAATGTGCGAACGCCTATGTATTTCATATCATAGGGCAGGCCTTGATTTATAAAACAGGCATTTATTAGCAAGGGGCATCTGGACAATAATGCTCCCTATCAAATTGGCCTGGACCCCTTGTGTGTGTGTGTGTGTGTGTGTGTGTGTGTGTGTGTGTGTGTGTGTGTGTGTGTGTGTGTGTGTGTGTGTGTGTGTGTGTGTGTGTGTGTGTGTGTGTGTGTGTGCGTGCGCGCGTAGGTGTGTGTGGCGGATGGTGTGGGGATGGAATCGGTGTCCCTGTATTGTGTGTGTGTGTGTGTTTACAGTACAAAGGTATTGACAGCAATTGTGTGATGTGGCAAGAGGATAGGAATCATTGAAGCAATGTCTACATGACCAAAAAAACACACTATGCTAACACTGTGTCTGCTTTGCTAAAGCAAGCCATTGGTTTGTGGCAATGTGTTTTGAACATTCTCTACAGTAGGTACCTTATAATGCAAACTACAGTATGAGCGGTGTGGCGAACAACAACAACAACAACTAAATAAAAAAAGAGAACGGAGAACGAAGAACTCACAGGATGACAAAAGTTGACAGACAGGTATAATCTGTCTAGGTCTGAGCATCAAGATGGAACATTCAGAACAACAACAAAATCTTCTCTTTTCCCTTCATGTGTCGTTCATTTACATGAAACCCATTAAAATCCACTGCATCAATTCAAACTGTGCGAGTGTGTGTGTGTATATGTGGTGTGGTGTGTGCATGTGTGCATGTCTGTCTGTCTGTCTGTCTGTCTATGTGCATATGTCAGGGCCCACACACACACACACACACACACACACACACACACACACACACACACACACACACACACACACACACACACACACACACACACACACACACACACACACACACACACACACACACACACACACACACACACACACACACACGCATACAAGGTGCATACACTCTTTCATTATCTCCTGCTGTTGTTTTGATCTTGTCAGAGATGTCACTTGTCATTTTAAGAAAGCAGAAGAGGAAAAACTAATTTAGAAGCTAAAACACACAAGGACAGGCAAAGAGAAAGACACAAACGCCCACTCGCACACACACACACGCACACGCAAACACATTCCCATTTTATTTCAGTGTTGCTAGTCTTTCTCGCCTGGCAGTGAATTGATAAACACACGCTGCACTAAGAGGAGGAACAAAGGCAGGGAAATGGAGAATCATCTCTCTGTGCTCCGGTGTGTTCTGAATAAATAAACACAATACACAAACCGAAAAATGATGCTCCAGGGAGAGAACAGGGGGAGATAAATAAACAAATGAAGGAATAAATTCACACACGGAAACACACACACACACACACACACACACACACACACACACACACACACACACACACACACACACACACACACACACACACACACACACACACACACACACACCTCTAATCAGGCCGGCACCAAAAAACTCACAACTTCAATTTTTTTTCTCCCCTAATCACCAGCATTCATGCTCTCTGTATGTGACACAACATGACATCTGGCTGGCAAAATGAAGGGAATGCGATTTATTTGAGCCTTTTTTGAGGCATGATTCATGGGAGATAATTTGGAGAAGCAGTTGGCAGGGAAGCCATTTAAGTGTGGAAGAGGGTGGATAAGGGCAAATCAGGGATTCCCTCACTTCACAGGGGTAGCAAACACAACTATACACAGCTCAGCCAAGCTTTTTATTTTGGCCAAGTTGGCATATACAGAGAATTCTCAGTGGACGGCGGGCTTAACACGAGTCTATCAAATGCCTCTGTATGCTACTGGTCAAAGCTACAATTAATCAGACTTCGCTATCCTCTGACCTAGATACTGGCAGGCCCCAATGAAAGAATTATAGTGTCACAGTCTTAGACCAGTCGATTCAATTGGAAATGCTCAATTTTCGTTGGCACTGCTCTGAGGACAGTTTGAAGTGGAAGGTTTGGACAGACTAACTTGTTCCTGACATTTTGGCAGAGGTGCATCTTGTCACCAGGCTAGGTAGGCAGCTGCTTAGGGCCCCCAAGATACTGAATAGCAGCCCACTCCATCTTACCACAGTAGTGGCAATTTTGGTTCAAATGTTCATTCTTTTTAACCTTTAAGAGTGTACCGTCACACCGGTGTGACGGGAATGTTCGGGCAGTGAAAGTTCTATAGAATTCTGGGTGTCATTCAATACCATATGGAATTGTAGAATCTTGCATTGTTATAGAACGCATTCTTTTTATAGAATGCTCAAAACCCCACACTCTATTTTCTTGGGGCCCCAGCTGACCCTAGACTCGCCTCTGCATTTTGCTGTCACATGAGGTATATGGGTATGCCAAGGCTATCACAAGGGCCCACAGATGATAGCATAAATTGTGTGTGTAGATTGTGTAGGGGGACGAAGTAATTGTTCATCATGTGGTCCCCGTCATTTCTAGCATTGACCCTGTATTGTATCTGGGGGACTGTGGAGACCAAACAAGGACGTGTCCAAACCCAGACTGATTGAGCTGTCAGGCCTTAAGTCTTACGGACACTTTAAAGCCTTCCCTCCGCCCATCTCTGCTCTCCTTTTTGAAGTGTACAGAAAGTGCTTACTGCATACACATAAGCACATAGGCACCCAAACACACACCCATCCATCGACACACGCACACACACACACACACACACACGCGCACACGCACACACACGCACACGCACACACACACACACACACACACAAACACAAACTCAAACACACTTTTCTTCCTCCCTGCTTCTCATATTTTGGAGTGAGAAAAACACTTTGTCCTGATTACGGAAAAATACAGCATTTGACATTTTGATGACAAAAAAGAGCTTGAAGGTGAACGCACAAGGTTGTTTTTTCGCATCAAAGCCGGTCTCCGCGTAGCTGGATCATTTCAATTCTGCTCCCACTGCATCGGCGTCAACAGCTCTGCTTGCCGTTGGGTGGGATTGTGAGTGTGTGTGTGTGTGTGTGTGTCTGTGTGTGTGTCTGTGTGCGTGCTTGTGGGTGGTATATCTCTGTGTGTGAATGCAAACACTCAATAAGATCTTAAAAAGAGAGTGAGTGCTGACTTTTTGAAAAAATCCTCACCGTCTCTCGCCTGTCACATTTCACACAAGTCAAATGGTACCATGGTGACGAAAATCAAATACAGATGAGACACAGAACTGCTCAAGAGGAACCATTTTTTTTCTTTCATTCTTTCTCTCTCTTTTTTCTGTCTTTCTTTCTTTATCTGTCATTTGGTCCGTATGTACAAAAAAAGAAAAAAAAGTAGCACATTCTTCAAATACATCCTCCACTCCCCACTGTCTTTTCTCCAAAGTCAAAAAAGACCTCTACAGTCACACTGACATGTCTCCTATAAGAGCGAGTAAGGCAGGTCATCAGTGGTACTTTTCACAAATGGCAGGTATTCAGAGACAAAGAAAAAATGACCAGAGAACACACACACACACACACACACACACACACACACACACACACACACACACACACACACACACACACACACACACACACACACACACACACACACACACACACACACACACAGAAGAGTGAAGAAAAAAGGAAAGGGAAAAAGACAGACGGAGATAAAAACAAGACAGACAGAAGGACAGACAGACAGGAGACAGATTCAGAAATCCAAGAGGTCGTTGACTAAAAATATAGCTGCCCTGTTTTGTGATGGTCTTTTGAGAGGTGCTGTGAGGACTGATTTGCTGTGGCAAGTGGATTTTTTTTTTTCTTCAGTTAATCTGGCGGTGGTGGTTGTGGTGGTGGTGGTGGTGGTGGTGGTGGTGGGTCTTCCAGTGTGATTCTGCTGGCTAAGAGAGATCTGGAGCTCTTGTGAGCAGGCTTTAGAAAAGGACGCGGCTCGGGTAAGGTGAGCACAAGGACAGGAGAGTATAGAAAAAAGTAGAGTAATAGACAGGATAGATGACACCCCCAAAAAAGTAAACTCACAGAGTTTGATGGCAGCTAAGGCAAGAGTTGCCAAGTACAATATAAGCCCATGTATATTGCAACACAACTATATATTAATTTAATAAAATACACAATATAGCTCTTGTACACGTAACAATTTGGCTCATATGCACAGAAATTGCAGTAAAATCAATAAAAATATGTCATATTTGGATGTAAACACATTGAATCGGACACATTTTACACATTGAATGATATAGTGTATAAGTGATCATGTGAAGGGACATTTCCTTTTTTTTTAAAATCCATTTTTCGTTTGATATGAAGGCGGCAGCAGCGTCCACAGAAATTTCTTAAAATAAATAGCTTACCATAAACTGCAAATCATTTTCAACACATTGTTTTCCTCCCAAGTTGAAGTTCTCCTCCCTCTGTTCAATAACAAGTGTGCTAGATGTTATTTTTTCTTCAGATTTCTTTCTTTCTTTTTTTTCTTCTTTTTTACAAAATGTATAAATATTTTGTTAATATCTGGGCACTATACAGTATAAGTTCATATATATATATTTATCTATATGTATATATATAGATATATCTTCTCACAGTAAAAGGAAATATGTCCCTAATATACAGGTTTCGTGATTGCCTTTTTCGTTTAATGCTGGACAGATTATGCCGCCTTGGTGCCTGAAGTACAACGTGAAAGCAGATGAGGGATGATGAAGTATTTCACACGATAAGACTCAAGACTGACTGGAATGTTCTGTTATGTGGGCTTTTTAGCACAGAGAGGAAGGGCAGAGAGAACACAGTGTACACACATGAATAGAAATGATGAATGCTGAAAAATGGTTACATTTCGTTTGAACGACCCCAGCCCATCCCATACCCACCCTCCCCCACACACCTTCAGCTCTCCTT
>NC_085868.1:31336085-31341085 GCF_034702125.1 Engraulis encrasicolus
GCAGTATAATGCGAATTATACTGCACTTCTCCATTGACACCGTGGTTTTGGTGTAGACAGTAATACCACAACAGAGCGCAGTATAATGATTTTTCAGCTAAAAAGTAATGAGAATGTTGTTTTTTTTGCTTTTTTCTTGTGCGCATAAATTTTCACCATAAAAAAGTATTATATGGAAGTGTCATCACCACTTTACCTCCAACACAGTCGCGTGGACAGAAAGGAAACTTTAAAGCCTTTTTTCTCAGTTTGGCATTTTGAATTATACTGCGTTCTGAAATTGTAGGGCAGTAATGTTGCGACACTGTCCATAAGATTCAGCAGCAACCAAATCCATGGACCCAGATTGTTTCAATTTACATGTGCTCATCAGTAGAAAAAGAAAACTATTCTTGAACGGAGTTGAGTCTTCACATTGTTGCATTGTAAATAAAGATAAGTAAGGAGTGGTACGGAGTGGAGAGAGAGAGAGAGAGAGAGAGAGAGAGAGAGAGAGAGAGAGAGAGAGAGAGAGAGAGAGAGAGAGAGAGAGAGAGAGAGAGGAAAGAGGAGAGGAAAGGCAGAAAGCAGGAAAAAGCAAGAAAGCAGAAAGTATAGAGATGTTGAGAGGTGCATTAGCCTGAGTGCAGCCGGGTTAGGCAAGGTCTTGCTTTCCCGTCAGCACCATGGAGAGTTCCAGGCTCTGGCTTTCGCACACGTGCAGTGCAGTTGCTCTCCATTGGGTCCCATACTGTATCTGTCTGTCTCTGTATACACTGTAAAACATTGCAGCCAGTTAAACATAAAGAAGTGAGTTGCTCTGCTGCCGTAGCCTCTTAGTGCAGATGGGGTCGCCGGTGGGCCTACTCAAGTCAAGTCAAGTTGGTTTTATTGTCAATTTCTTTACATGCACTGGTCATACAAAGAATTTGAAATTACGTTTCTTGCTTTCCCATGCAGACATAGACTAATCTAGGTAAGGACATAGACAGTATAGACATAGACTATTCACTATTTGCTGAAAATACTCAGCTACATCATAACAACATTGCTATGACATTACAGAGAGACTTAAGTAACAGATGAAGGCATAGCCATTACAATTTGGTGACAGTAAGGTTATAACATTCGGTCTGTGCTAAGGGGTTAAGTTTGTTTTGTTAAGTTGTTGTTAAGTGCTGTTAAGTTAATTCACCTTGAGAAAGTCTTGAGTTGAGTTATATCTCGAGTTGAGTTACGTTACAAACCGAAGGCAGCAGGGCAACTGGCTTTTTTACGTTTAACTGGCTGCAATGTTTTACAGTGTACACAGAAGAGTATGTACATATGGGTTTCCTGTTTGAAAACATCTTGTGTCTGCATGCGCAGCTATTGGTCCCTCTGCACACTCTCATAGTTGGAAACCGCTGTCACTCAAAAAATGTGCTCACATGGTTGGCTGCTTAACATCTGGCCCCTCCTCACAGTGCAAATGTTTCTAAAGGGGAAATAATAGAACATCTTCATGTCCCCGGTTCTTCGAGGGACTGAGAGAAGACTATTCTCTCTCTATGGGATGGAAATGGAAATGGAAATGTACTCTGCGAGGACGTATCCCATAGAGAGAGAATAGTCTGAACGAGGGACCGAAGAAGAACCTATCTATACTGCTGCAGCTCACAGCAGCAGTAGCAGCAGCAGCAGCAGCATTTGGCTCTGCAGAGAGAGGTGTTTGTTTTGGCCTCTGATGATTATGCTGCAGCACACCCAACACACCTCCTCTCCTCCCCTCCCCTCCACTCCACTACCCTCCACTCCACTCTCGCCTCCACTCCACTCTCCCCTCCACTACACAAACCCCACTACACAAACCCCACTACACATACCCCACCTCCTCCACTCCATTCCAACCACCCTCCCCTCCACTCCCCCACCCCCTCCACTACACGAACCACACTACACATCCCCCACCTCCTCCACTCCACTCCAACCCCCACTCCTCCACTCCACTCCACCCCTCCCTCCCCTCCAATCCCCCACTAGCCTCCACTTCCCTATCCCCTCCACTACACAAACCCCACAACACATCCCCCTCCACAACCTCCTCCACTCCACTCCAACCACCCCTCCCCTCTTCTCCCCTCCACTCCACTACACTACACAAACCCCATCGTAAGATTAATGAGATGAGAGCACCCTTGTCTGACCGGAGCCCATCGAGTTCAAGTCCGTCGGCAGGGCCCCGTCAGGTGAATCGCACGGTGCACAGGGGGGCGAAGGACCGAGAGGCAGAGTCTAAATCCCATGGCATTCTCCTTTCCTACTATCCAAATCCATGCCAATGACTGGTGTTTGGCTCTGAGCCCCAGCTCAGGCCCCCCAGCTCTCGTACGGTTCTTAGCTCCGTCACCTTAGCTGACTCCTGAAGTTGGGGGAAAATGTCACAGCGGCTGGTGGACACGTCACCGCTCATGAGGGAGCAAGAGAGAGGGGGGGGGGAGGTGGGAGGGAGAGGTGAGTGCATGAAAGAGAGAGCGACAGAGTGCCAGAGAAGAAACGGGTGGATGAGAGAGAGGTAGTGAGTGAGTGAGAGAGAGGGAGAGAGGGAGAGAGGGAGAGTGAGAGAGATAGAGATTGAAGTAGAAAGTGAATGAGAGAGAGCGTAAGAGAGAGGCAGAGCACATGAGAGAGAGAGAGAGAGAGAGAGAGAGAGAGAGAGAGAGAGAGAGAGAGAGAGAGAGAAAGAGAAAGAGAAAGAGAGAAAGAACATGAGAGAGAGAGAGTGTGTGTGTATACGCTGGAGTGCAAAACCTTTTAGTCTCAGTGGGAGGCCAGGGAACAAACACTGGCTGAGGTGAAGGAGAGGGAGGAAGAGAGGGAAAGAGGGTTAGAAAAGGTGTGCGCTTGTTTTGAAGTCCTGCAGACTTGAGCACTGTAAACCATTGGTGATGCAGTACTGCATTTCTGAGAGACAGACCGAAAGTGTAAGTGTAAGTATGTGCGCACATATGATGAATGAGGAGGTAAATGATATGATACGCCTTTGGAGAGCTACTGTATATGGGAGGCAGCAACAGCAACAGCAACAGCAACGCTAAGCTAAGTAAACTGTTGTCGGCAAGCAAATATCGAGCTCCAAACTCTCTCTCTCTAGAATGGGGCGTCCTGTGTGTGTGGTGTTTCACTCTCTCTCTCTCTCTCTCTCTCTCTCTCTCTCTCTCTCTCTCTCTCTCTCTCTGTCTCCTCTCTCTAAAGGAGAAAGAGAACAGAGCATCCTGGACCTGACACCAGGTGGTGGACACGAAGCTAAATGTTCAAAGACCCCCCTGGGAGACATGGATTTGGACCGCACACAAAAACAACAAAAGAAAAAGGCCAGGCGAAGCGAAGAACGTGGGAGTGAAAGGCAAAAGATGAAAGATGCGAAGAAAGAGAGAAGGACAAGAGAAACAAAAACAAGCAAGTTATTTTGTAAAAGTCACAAAGACACAAAGACACGTTCGTGAGCACACACGCAGGCAGGCAGACACACACACAAAATCGATGGTTCTTTATGGAATCTGGCTCTCTACACTGAAGTTAGCAGTAAGTTAGGTTAAGTCTGGCTAATGACACAGAGAGAGAAAAGAGAGAGAGAAAAAAAAGAGAGAGAGAGAGAGAGAGAGAGACAGACAGAGAGACAGAGAGACATGCTTGTGTGCTCCAATTTAGCACACACACACACACATATGCACGCACACACACACACACACACACACACACACACACACACACACACACACACACACACACACACACACACACACACACACACACACACACACACACATATGCACGCACACACACACGCACACGCACAGGCACACGCACACGCACACACTTATTTTTTCATTCTGGAAATGTTGTTGAAGTACTTGTACCATTAGTGTGCCATGGGTTTAGCTGCCTGATTAGGTATTGCTTGTGCTTTTGTTCCACACTTTATACGTAGCCTTGGATAAAAACATCCTCCAAAATAATGAATGCGGCACAAATGTAAACAGTGAAAAGGAAATAATAATGCATCCTCTTTTCAATTTGGCCTGTGTGTTTATGTGTGTACAGACAGTATAACATATGCATTTGAATGTGCTTATGTGTGTGTGTGTGTGTGTGTGTGTGTGTGTGTGTGTGTGTGTGTGCACGTGTGTGTGTGCACTTGTGTGTGTGTCTGTATGTATGTGTGTCTCTATGTGTGTGTGAACATCCTGTGCCTCCTGCTGTGACTGTCTGTGTGAGTGTTTGTGTGTCTGTCTTTTTTGGAACTGCTCTAGGGTAGAGGGTGAGATGACATGTGTTGCGTTGTGAAGGCCAACACGCAGAATGCTCCGGAACACAAGTGTGTGTCTGCTTTGATCTCTGTGTCACAGTGTGCAGGGACAGTGTTCAGACACACACACACACAGACACACACAGACACACACAGGCACACACACACACACACACACACACACACACACACACACACACACACACACACACACACACAGACACACACACACACACACACACACACACACACACACACACACACACACACACACACACACACACACACGCACGCACACACACACACACACACACACGCACGCACGCACGCACACACACACACACACACCTCCAGTTACAACATCAAGGTGACACCATACTGGCTAGCATGCGATGATGTCTGCTGGGCCTGCGTGGCTAGGGACCAGACCAACAGCACCACCCAACACCATGCTAATGGATTTAGCAGAGCTATTCTCCCTAACCAGCAACAGCTCGACACATTCACCACTAAGACATGTGAAGAGTTCAGATGCAAAACCCCCTAATCTTAATTCATTTTTATTTAATACAAAGCTATCAAAATTTCACATTTTTTATTTTACTTATGTAATATAACTATTTATATACTATTTATTATCAAGTAGATGAATGTAAACCAAACCAACAACGGGGTTCTCTAAAAATATAGAAGTGCAGGTCTTCAGAAATGGAGTTAGGGGGTTTTGCATCTG
>NC_085868.1:31366085-31368585 GCF_034702125.1 Engraulis encrasicolus
TATTTTGATGGCTAATTTGCATTCGAGCCTAAGGCTAGTTAGTTTATTTCTTTTGTGCAAATTTATTTTGGTTCCTCGCAACCTGTTTATTTTTTGTATATTTTTGTAAATAGTGTATAGTTATATTTTTCAACTTTTTGGTTTATTTTTGGTTTTGTTTATGGTCTATGGCTCACTGTGGTTTGCAAAATAAAACGCAAAATCTCCATCTCCTGCGTCCTGCCGTATCTGTGTGCCTATCCGTAAGACCCTCGACACTCTACTTTTAACAATGTGTGTCTGTGTATGAGTGTGTGCCAGGCCAGATTCGGTCAGGCATTTCAGAGGCGCCCTGCCTAGCAAGTGATGCAATCCACATTCACGCAGGCACACACACGCACGCACGCACGCACACACACACGGCCGAATGAGGCTGTTGACACAGCAGCTGCCGGAAAGGCGAGTCATCATTTTAAGTGCAAGAAAGAGAGCAAGGGAGAGAGAGAGAGAGAGAGAGAGAGAGAGAGAGAGAGAGAGAGAGAGAGAGAGAGAGAGAGAGGGGGGTCAGACATAGACAGAGGGAGAGAAACATGGAGAGAGGTGGAGGAAGAAAGCCAGTGATGGCGAGAGCTGGGTGGAGAGAGAGAGAGAGAGAGAGAGAGAGAGAGAGAGAGAGAGAGAGAGAGAGAGAGAGAGAGAGAGAGAGAGAGAGAGAGAGAGAGAGAGAGAAGGGGGGAGTAGTCATTGAACGGATGAAGGAGCAACACTATTGTTATTCTTCCATCATTATAACCATTGTGATGCTATTGCTTTTCTTTTGGCAGCACTTGACATCAAATCGGACGAAGAGCAGGGTGTGTGTGTGTGTGTGTGTGTGTGTGTGTGTGTGTGTGAAGGGAAGTTGCTTACAGAGGAAAGAAAGACAGGAGGAGAATAAAAGAAGCTGAGAGCTTGCAAGCAAAACATGCAGAGGTCCACTGAGGACTGCACCCAAACACACACACACACGCACGCACGCACGCACGCACGCACGCACGCACGCACACACACACACACACACACACACACACACACACACACACACACACACACACACACACACACACGCGCGCGCACACACACACGCAGGTATGCACACACGCACGCACGAACACACACACACACACACACACACACACACACACACACACACACACACACACACACACACACACACACACACACACACACACACACACACACACACACACACACCCACCACCTACCATAAAAACATCTGGATTATTTTGATTTCATGACGGTGCCTCAGTTTGACCGTGCCTTTCTGCAGCAGCATGAGCTAGAGAACGTGCTGTGTGCCTTTCTTTAGACCTTAGACCAAAAGAGCAAGATAGAAAGGAACACATACAAGTCAACATTTAAATTACTATGTGAATGTGAAAGCACTTAACTGTACGATTTCACGTCTATTTCTTTTCGCAACTTTGTAATAGCTTCTTCTCCTCCATGGTTTTGTGGTATCCCTCAGCAAAACTATTGTCTCCTTTGTCTCCTCTCCAAATTGTCTCTTTGTTAGCGTCATCATTAGCCTCATTCTTCAATTGCAAGACACATTTGAGTCTCACACTAACTTTGAAAGTGTAGACTGAAACTGAGAGTGCATCTTAATATGGGACCTTGCCTCCTCCACTTGCCTCCTCCACTCGCTTCTCGTCATGATGACATCACTGACAAGAGCATTATATTTCAATATCTTGCAAAAGCTCAATTGTAGAGTCTTTTTCTCGTTTGCAATTGCTATGGTGAATGAAAAACAGTCCCTCAAAAGTTGTTGTGGCTAGGCTGACAGCTGGGAAACTTTATTGTTTTCTCCACGGAGGAGGGGCCAGGAGGCGGGACGAGGAGACAAGCACAAGTGGAGGAGACAAGGTCACATATTGGGATGCACCCTGAGAGTAGCAGCCAAAGCTAGCTAAGCTACGCTGGTCAAGTGAACGAAATGGAGGGAAAGAAAGCAAAAGGGGAAAGGAATCAGAGCAAAGCAGAGTGTGTGTGCATGTGTCAGCGTGTGTATGTGTGTATGTATGTATGTACTGTATGTATGTATGTGTGTGAGAGAGACAGAGAGATAAATAGAGAGAGAGAGAGCAAGAAAAAAGAAGAGAGAAGTGGACAGAAGCAAAGAAACTTGATAAAAAAAATCCTCTTAAAAATCCTCTCCACATAAGAGGGGGGCCTTCCGTATTTGCTTCACCCACCACCTCACCTCACCTCACCTCACCCCGATCCCACCCTCCACCCCTCTCCTTTCACTTCTGTTGCCTGACACCAGAGCAGCCCTCTTCATTCATTTCCATGAGGCACATGTGGAGCGAGCTGGTTTGTTTGGAGCAGGCCCTGGATATGACCCCTGTGTCCCCGGTGTGTGTGCACGGCGATCGATAAAGCTCTCCTCTCTCCCCGCGCTGCGCTCCACTCCGCTCTGCCTTCGCCCTCGAATGCCGTTTGCAGAAGGTTAAGA
>NC_085868.1:31373585-31388585 GCF_034702125.1 Engraulis encrasicolus
ATTTTTCCAACCTTTAAGTCAAAAAAAGGGGGGGGAGCAAAAGCAAGCTGCTTATAAAATGATAAGGTCAGTGCCTAATCACCTTACAGTGGAGCAGAGCAACTGCAGACCAACAGGGGAGGTAGAGTGGAGTGGAGTGGAGTAGAGTGGAGGAGAGGAGATGGTTGGCGGGCGGGTGGACGAGAGTGTGTGTGCGTGTGTGTGTGTGTGTGTGGGGGGGGGGTGATATTACGTGGCAAGCGTTTGGGACGAACGCTCAAGACGATGCCAAGGCACTGGCCAATTACGCGGGGCCGCTGCTACAGTTTCGTTGAGCTTGGAAATGAGATGGGGGTCTGGCAGTGGTGATAGTGGTGGTGGGGGGATGGGATGAGGTTGGAGGGGTATGAGCGGTGGGATTAATATCTCCTAATTTCATCATTATGTCAAGGCAAAAGAGCAGCAGCGGAAGAAGAAGAGGAAGAAGAGGAAGAGATGAAAGGAGAGAAGAAGAAAGGGGAAGACAGAAAGGCCAGTCACGGCGCGTTAAGGGATCTCTCACCAATAAAGAGATCTCATTATGGGAGCGGAGGGGAAAAAAAGAAAGAGATTGAGAGAGAAAGAGCGAGGAGAGTGAGAGAATATTAAAGGAAAGGTGACCAGAGGAATGTGTGGCCACAAATCAAACAGGCTTCATCACATCGCAACACCTCAAACTCGTTGTTCTCATCAAACCTCTAACCTTCCCTCCCCCTCTCTTTCTCTCTGACACACCTCCTTCTCGCTCTCTCCCTCTTTCTTTCTTTCTCTCTCTCTCTCTCTCTCTCTCTCACTCTCTCTCTCTCTCTCTCTCTCTCTCTCTCTCTCTCTCTCTCTCTCTCTCTCACACACACACACTCTCTCTCTCCATCTCTCTCTCTCTCTCACGCTCTCTCTCTCTCTCTCTCTCTCTCTCTCTCTCTCTCTCTCTCTCTCTCTCTCTCTCTCTCTCTCTCTTTCTCTCTCTCTCTCTTCTCAATATTGTGGCTATACAAGGAGGGTTTGCAGGGCTGAGAGAGAGAGAGGGAGAGAGTCGTAACAGTTCTTTGCGGGATGAATAAGTCATTACTTACGCAAACACTCCCTAATTAGTCACCATGGTGACAAGGGCACCGAGCAAAATGTCAGAAATTTATGGCCGCCCCGCTCCCCCGAATAAGCCTGAGAGAAAGATTTATCCCTGTGTCGCCGTGCCCAAATATCAAGCCAGGAGTAATGTGCCATGTTCTGGGCCCCGCCAACCTCTCCTCTGTTACCATCGCATCCCGTACCACCACCCCCTCTTCAGTAAACGGTCGCGACTTTTAGCGCCTCACAGTTACGACCTTCGTGAAGGCCACAATGGAATCAAAAGTGCGCTTTGTATCCTAAGGGGGCGGCAACACAGGGTTGACGGACGTCAAAATACGCATTTTAATTTGCCTCCCAGTTTCGACGTTCATGAAGGACACAAGAGGACAAATGTGTGTATCCGTGAGGGTGTTGCTATAAGATGGTCCATGTTTCGACATTTATGAAGACAGCAAGGACATACACAGTGAAGGGAGGTAGGGCTTGCCCATAGTAATGACAAGACGAACATTACAGCACACGTTTTTAACGTTCCTCCAAGTTTCGATATTTGTGAAGGCCGCGAAGACAGACAAACGGTGAAGGGAGGAGGATCTGGGCGTTTCCACAGGATTGACAAGATAGACGCCACAGACCGCAAACACTCAAGGGAAACAAGGACGTTCGCGAGTTAAATACGTGCCCTTTTGTGACACTGACTGAAAATCGCTGCAGATAATGAAAATGTTCATAATAATAATAATGAAAAAAAGAAACTTTGTTGCGTTGAAAATGAGTTGTGGCTAATCCCTCGGAAATCTTCCGTAATGAGGGAAGCGGATTCCTAAGTCTGCAATATTACCCTTAAAAGACTGGCAGAGCCAGCAGGAATAGCTTAGCGCTAAGCTAAGTCGGCTTTGTTGAGGGTTGCTGGTAAAGGCTCTGTCTCGTTTGATGCAACGGGAGTGCGGGAGGTTGAACTGCGGCAGGAGAGATAAGGGAGAGGCGGCACAGTGAGGGAGACACGTACACACACGAGAGATGAAAGACTGTGAGATGAAGACGAGAGGGAGAAGAAGAAGGAGAAGGAAAAAAAGATGCGAGGGACAGAAAACAATCCGCTCTGACTTTGAGTGATAACTCCAACGCCATTCCAGATTGCTCTGCCTTCTAATTTCCCAGTCCAAATGTTGCAGCTGACACTCCCATGCATCAACGTGTGTGTGTGTGTGTGTGTGTGTGTGTGTGTGTGTGTGTGTGTGTGTGTGTGTGTGTGTGTGTGTGTGTGTGTGTGTACAAACATAGCCTTGTGTGTTTGTGTGTGTGTGCATGCGTACTTGTGTGTGTGTGTGTGTGTGTGTGCGCGCGTGCATTCGTGCGTGCGTGTGCACATCTATGCGTGCGTGCGTGTTTCACTTTTAATGAATTCGAGGTCTGGCTTTTTATTTTCGTAACACCCAAAGTAAAAGTGAACTTTCTCTTTCAATTGCTTGTAGCCATTTCGTGTTTTGGTGGAGCACCACCTCTTAACTCGTCAAGAGGAGCTTAGGTGAGCAGCTTCTGAGTACGGCTAGGGGCTAAGCATGCCAAAACAAACAAGTAAACAAGAACCCTGAAATGAAGAGAAAAAAAAACACAGACATCTTTTTTTACTCTAGCCGACCATTATGCTGCTGATTTTTTGGAGCCAAATGTGATACTCTTATAGACACCTATAGTTCTAGTCTGGCAGGAGCACGAGATAGTGTCTGGTGTGGGTGTGAAGTCCAATTATTTGTTCCTTTGGGAAGGACAAAAATAACAAACAAAAGGCATTAAAAACCAGCATGGTGCCGCCCTGGGTATAGGAAGTGTTGCTGACTCAAACACTGTCTGAGACATATGTTAAAACAAGGGAGAGAGAGAGAGAGAGAGAGAGAGAGAGAGAGAGAGAGAGAGAGAGAGAGAGAGAGAGAGAGAGAGAGAGAGAGAGAGAGAGAGAGAGAGACACAGAGAGACAGAGAGAGAGACAGACAAAGACAGACAGACAAAGACAGACAGACAGACAGAGAGAGAGAGAGAGAGAGAGAGAGAGAGAGAGAGAGAGAGAGAGAGAGAGAGAGAGAGAGAGAGAGAGAGAGAGAGAGAGAGAGAGAGAACAGAAGAAGATAAGAAAAGGAGTCTTAGATCTCAGATCTGAATTGTACAATATCAAGTGGAGCCAAGAAAAACATCAACAGGGTGAATGAGACCTAGACAGAGTCTGAGAAAACCATAAATCATATGAGAGACAGGAAAACACATACAAATAATCTGAAAGAAAGAAAGTTTTTCCTTGCAAACAAAACTTGCTCAGCAAGCACGCGTACACACACACAAACACACGCCCACTCCCAAGACGAAAGCCCAAAAAATCGGGGCAGATGTGTACGTGTGTGTCTGTGTAAACAACAACTTCATTGCGACGAAGCCGGCACGACGCTTCGATTAATCATATTTAATGGACAGATGTGACAGGCAAGAAAGCAACAACAATCACCCATATGCTACCTGCTCGGGCTGCTCGCCGCATACCGTGAACGCTGTAATTAAATTGTTCGCAGCGATGACGCCGACAGCAGATGTCCACCCATTAACGCAAGCTGGAGATAAGATGAGCTTACCTGCTATTTAAACAATTAATGGGAGAGAGAGAGAGGTAAAAGACAAACAATTGGCAGTGAAGAAAACCGCACACCGATGAGCTCCCATTTAAGCCATTTTATTTCCCGAAGGGCCAGGGTGGCCCGAAACGTCACAAAATAAAATGGCTGAATCGGTGTGCGGTTTGCGGTTTTCTTCACTGCCTATGGATGAACTTTTTCGAACCTGCACCCGAACCAATCTTTGGATGTGCGTGAGATTCGATTGAGCTAAAAGACAAACAATTGCCGTTAAGGAATGTCCGTCATCGCACAATATGCATTTTGTGGGTGCATTTTGACTACTGACAAGGTAACTAAACCAACTTTGTATTGTCTGCAAAGTAATGCAGATTGAATAATCAGTTTACAGAAAAGAGCCGTGTGCTGTACAATACAATGCAATAAGGAATGGTGCTTGTGTAAGGGTGTTATACACTAAAACCATCACACTGAGTGTGTGTGTATGTGTGTGTGTGTGTGTGTGTGTGTGTGTGTGTGTGTGTGTGTGTGTGTGTGTGTGTGTGTGTGTGTGTGTGCGTGCGCGTGTGAGTGTGTGTTAGTGCTAGTGTAACAGTGTCTGTCGAATCTCCCCCACTCTATGACTTTATTTTATGGACTAATATATGCCTCCGGAGCTCGGCTGCTATTGTTTTAAGTGGCGAGTGTGTGTGTGTGTGTGTGTGTGTGCGCGTGTCTGTGCGTGTGTGTGGGTCTGTATATGTGTGTGTGTGCGCGTGCAACGGTGAGATGAGGGATAATTGCATTGCCAGTGATCTGTAACCGTTATGAGCCGAGGGCCACCATCATCTCCCAGTGGTGATCCGGCAGCAGGGCCACTGGCAGCTTTGGCTGGGCCCAGGACAAAAGTAATCTGAAATCCCCCCCCCCCCCCAATACATGCAATGTAACGTGAACCCAATTCTGGGGGCCCTCTGTCCATGGGCCCGGGACAACTGTCCCTTTTGCCCCCTCCCCAGTCGGCTTCCCTGATCGGCAGACCTGGAATACCCTAGCACTGGCCCTTCATCCACTATACATCACCACTGGCAGCATCTGAACAGCAGACTTGTGGAAAATACAGTGAATTTAGACACGTGTGCAGATTGGAGGTTGGTTGTGCACCAAACAGGCGGTCAAACAAAAAACGAAACACTCTGGTTATTATAAATTCATCCTGTTCATTGCTGTTAGTGTCAAGTGGACGGATACCTCAAAAATAGAGGTGGTCGCTGTCTGCTTGATTCTGGACCAAATATTCAGTAAATACCTAGAAATGCATCACAGCTATTATAGGCAAATGGACTGCATTCATACCTGTATAGTGTTTTTCCACCCATGCGAGCACTCCAAGAGCTTTACAATGTATAACTCACATCCACCCATTCACACTCACATTCACAGTAGTGGCTTCCACGCAGGGTACCATCATGCCATCAGCAGTCATTTGAACCCATTTTATCCTAAGCCCTTTTTGGGAAAGGGTGCCCTCTGCCTATTAAATCCTAAACATCTTAGCCTCCGAAGCACGTACAAACATGAATTAAGTTGCATTTAAAAGCTAAGACCCTCCTCTTTTTCCTTTCATTTACATTTGTTAACTTTGTGAAGCACATTGAGTTGCACCTGTGTATGAAATGCGCTATATAAATAAACTTGCCTTGCCTTGCCTCTTGCATTATAATGTGTTATTTCAACTCTAACATACCCACATATTAAATAAAACAGCTCAAATCTCAAAATACTGAATGCAGCGTATATGTGTCTCCAGGACACAATGGGTTAAACATCTTGCTCAAGGACGAGTTGATGCGGTCAGGCAGAGCAGGGCTCGAACCGGCAACCTCCCGGTTGCTAATCATTCTCCTGTGCCGCCTTAGCAACCACCGCCACAATTTTTTCTGGCAGGTGCACATGAAAAAATAGAAGTTATGATGTGAAATGGCACCATTAGTGTGTGTGTGTGTGTGTGTGTGTGTGTGTGTGTGTGTGTGTGTGTGTGTGTGTGTGTGTGTGTGTGCGTGTGTGTGTGTGTGCGTGTGTGTGTGCGTGTGTGTGTGCGTGTGTGTGTGATGATGTTGATGTGACGCGCATCGGTCCTGTCGTTATGCTTTCAAGCCAAGGGCTGTTCATACCAGATATAATTGGATGCTCATTTGGGGGCCGTTCTTCTCTTTTCTTCCCCCTCAACAATAAAACAAATCACTGTTTTCTATGATGGACAGCGAAATAAGCAGGAACGGCCCACCTCTCTCCTCTCCACTAAATGTGCCGGTCCATCCATCGCACTTGAAGTCGCGCTGTTTTTTTCGAAAGTCATTTTCCCTGACTACAAATCAATGGTTGTGTTATTGCAGTGCATTTGCCTCTGTCGGTTCTCCACCCGCCGTCCGACTTAATACCGATGTCCGAGGGTGCTGGTGACAGCTCAACCTTCGCTGGGAGCGAAGAAAGCAATAATCATAATCATAGCACACGCTGACAAGAAATTACCCCCTTTCTTGCAATACCTGCTCTAAGAAGAAGGGGGGGGGGGTAAAAATGCCACATCGTTCAACAATCATAGCAGTCACTCAGGAGCCTTCTTGGCAGCCAAACACGAGACCGCTACCATTTCCACTAATCACAACACACACAATGTTCTGTGCAAAATTCATTCTGTTCAAAATCCTGTTCTCAAGGAACTAATGGTAGTTGAGTGGTAATGCTGGCAAGCAGGGGGCCATCTTGTCCAGGGTCACAGCTCTTAGGGATTTTTTTTTAGAAATTGTATTTATTTTATTTCAATGTTAAAAGCACTCTTCGTCTGTGCTGTGGCTGGAAACCAAAAGCAAATCCAGGGACCATTCTGCAATTTCCCAAGTGTGGCAGGATGGGAGAGGGAGAAGGAGGGTGGGGGGGGACTAAAGGTGCCATTCACAAACTTCAAACAATACAGAGAACATGCAGTCCATGGTGCCTATTCTAACATTAATGGAGGCACACTTGGGAGCTTGACTACGATATTATACCCTACAGTATGTGAGTGTGGTTTGATATTAAAATCTAACTTTGACTTCAAGAGCTTGTCACTGCTGGTGCTACAGGCTGTGAAAGACATGCTTTTACATTCTTAAATCATCTTTTAAGTCTTTGCCTGTGTATGTGTGTGTGTGTGTGTGTGTGTGGGGGGGGGTGCAAGAGAGATATGCATGTGTGTTATTGTGTGTGTGTGTGTGTGTGTGTGTGTGTGTGTGTGTGTGTGTGTGTGTGTGTGTGTGTGTGTGTGTGTGTGTGTGTGTGTGTGTGTGTGTGTGTGTGTGCGTGTGGCTGCTCAAAATGTGCCTCGAACACATCCTATCAGAATAGCTACACGCCACACCGATTTCCATTAAATTCTTGCTTTGACGGAGGCCCCTCAAACCACTTACACGCTACACCTTTCTTACACATTTGCATAAAACCTGGAGCTTAATCTAGGTGAGCAAAGATGAGGAGAGGTAAGAAAAAAAGAAAGAGGGAACCACTGCACTGATGGCGCCATGGCGAGGAGGATGAGGAGGAGGAGGAGGAGGGGGAGGAGGAGGAGGAGGAGATATCTCTGTGAGCCGCGCTTTGGAAGAGAGGACTGAGGCTGTCAGCGGAATGTCGAAGCAGATAATACCAACTGATACCCATCCCCTTACTGTCAGGAAATATCTCAGTCTTAAAAGTTGCAAAACACATGTAGTTTTAAGCAGCCTCTTGCACTGCAATACCATAAAGTGACTCCCCCCCCCCCTTTTTCCCCATTCCTTTTCCTGTGAAGGTCCAATGTAATAAATGCAGATGACAAACTATTCACAGCCTTCTGTTACCATAAATAACAATGTGCGAAAACATTTTTTTTTTTTTAAAAACCCAAGTGTAGGTATTGCTAATTATTTCTATGGCAGGTGGATTCTGTTTGCCTCACCTCTCCTGTCACACGGGTTGCTGCCACGACAAACGAAAACAAATAAACAACAAAACAACACATTACGTGATCTTCTGAGCGTACTAAACGCATGTCTCAGCCTTCACGTCACTCCACCTTTATTTCAGGTGCTAATGAAGAAAGCACACAGCTGGTGGAGTTTCAAGTGCAAGATTAAGCCTGTGAAACGCACACCTGTTAGCACACACACACACACACACACACACACACACACACACACACACACACACACACACACACACACACACACACACACACACACACACACACACACACACACACACACACACACACACACACACACACACACACACACAATCTGACATGGTTTACCTGATTACACATGGCAAGTTTTTTTTTCTCCCGTAATCAAATTATCTAAGAAATCCCACAACTGTATGAACGCTTTTTACAACCAATTACAAGTTTCCAGAGTAAGTGTAAGTGTAAGAATAAATAAAACATCCCATATCTCTTCCTAACAAATATGCAAACATTACGCTTCCTATTTCTACTAATACTCTTCAACTTGCCATGTCTATGTACCTGACCTGGGTTAACAAATGCTAAGGAGGGAATCTACTGTGGAATTCAAACATCTACACCAAAGGGTACTTTGCTTTGTAAGAGTGGCTATCCTCTTTGCATGGTGTCTGTCCAGCAGTTAGATCTACAAGCAAAGATTGGCAATATGGTAGACCAATATTAGTTGAAGCAAACTTAACCAATGCCATGAACTGGGATCAACTCCGGTCTGCGAAATGGTGCACTGACTTTCCCATTGAATTCCATTCATTCTCCTGGTCTCCTTACTGATCAAAATCAAAGTCAAAATCAATCAATCAATCAATCAATCAATCAATCAATCAATCAATCAATCAATCAATCAATCAATCAATCAATCAATCAATCAATCAATCAATCAAAATTACTTATATAGCACATTATCCTCATTATGGGCATGGATGCCATAGGATTGTCAGTTTAGAGCCCTACACCATATGGATCCCAGAAGAAAATCCTTATGAATCGTCTCTACCATATTTATCATCTCTGCTTCAAGTCTGTCAGATCAGACAGCATAGGCTACAGCCCTTTTAGAGAACCCCAACTCCTTATGATCTGGGGCTGCTGACTCTGAATTTTTGGGAGGTTCGTGCAGCATGCAGAAGGAGTGGAGAGTGACTGAGCAGGCGGATGTGGGCCTGATCTGTTTGGGATCTGGTTAGGATCTGTGGGTTACTTTTTAAATCCGAAGGTGTAAGGACCCTCCCTCCACTTTGCTCTGGCGGTGCATGGAAGTACTTTTAAAAGGTGTGCGTACGACGGATAGCGGTCGGTACTGGGGTAGCTTTGTCAGCTTTCCCCAGGATCTTTCAAGCGGGACCAACAGTGCAGGTTTTTTTAAGCTCTCCAAATCTCGAGAAAAGTTGTCTTTAATGCTCCAGTTTTTATGTTATTTTTTAATATTTATTTATTGCCCTCCTCCTGTACAACTTGCAGTAGGCATATACTGAGCCCCCTTCCTTACATGTGACCGATATACAGTACAGCATGTGGGTAAGCTGGGATTATTTTGGATAGCTATACTGTACATGCCCACATGCAGTGGTGGAAAGCTGGACTCCTGCTGGAATACTACTACTACCATCTCGTCATTCCTGGAGGATGGAGCATCTGGCCCCGGGGGTGTTTACACCGAGCAGGTTGTTGCCACCTGCCTGTCTTTTCCATGTCGTGTAACACATCCTGTGGATCGTGGACATCTGTACCTATGTACTACACATACAGTATATACAGTAGGTATCTAAGGACTGATATAAACACATCTGTCCTGCATTTGCAGGGAGGTAAAAAAAGATGGCAACGAATGTACCATTTATGCGTGCCTTTTCCATGTCGTATAACATGTCCTGTGGATTGTGGATATTGTACCGACAGTAGAGTAGAGAATAGAGTCGAGTAAGAGCGTGCATGTAGGGGCTGAGCTAAACACAACCTTTGTACAACACATATAGAGAGGGAAACAAGATGACTAAGAATGTACAGTATCTTTCATTCATGGACATCTGTGTCTACTGTATGTACGAAGAATGTACAGTATCTTTCATTCATGGACATCTGTGCCTGCTGTATGTACGTACATATATAACTGATCGTGGGTATCTGTATGCATCTGGGGACTGAGCTAACACACAACATCTGTACTTATGGTTAGAGAAACAAGAAGACGAGGAATATATTAATTAGTGAGCCCATTCTCCAGCTGTGAACGTCGTCTTGGCAGCACTACATGTTTTGCTGGCTTAGCTTAGCGAGGGAGAAGGGATTATTCTATAACATCAGTTGTCTTCACTTGTCCTTTCGCAGAAAAGGGCCATGGTTAGGTGTTGCAGCACAGCATTTAAGGAACCTATCTGGACATGAATGCTTTTAGTCATGCCATCCTCACACACGCTGTATATACCCTTCAACTTGATTTGGTGAGATGGTAGAGCAGGATACATTTTAAGCCGATGGTTCATTGCAAGGATAAAATTAAACGGAACTCTCAAGTCAGTTTTCTTTTTTCTGATTTCTTTGCAAGTGGGAATCGCTCCAAATACAAAAGCATTATCATAATACATTCGCTTGTTTATCCTTTTGCATATCTAGAGTTCAGCAATTTTTGTCTTTTTTTGTTAATGTGTTTTTCTATATTAATCCTAATGACTTCCGACAGTATCCACTGACACTGTTGCTGTCTGCTAACCTCCAGAGCCGCTAACAGCGTGAATGCAAGATGATAAAAGCAGAAGAGTGTACAATGTAACCCTGCCACACGGCCGCCTTCTTATGAGCTGTATGTCCAATCGAAAGCCATAAAACAGAGCACAGCCCACGTATTGATTTGAGTTTCTGAGATGGAAAGTCTAGTGGACACACGCACGCACGCACGCACACGCACGCACGCGCACACACGCACACCCAAACATGTACACGCATATACAAAAAAAGAACACACACACATGCACGCACACACACACACAGCACACACACACACACAGCACACACACACACACACGCACACACACACACACATATACTGCCGGGCGTAGAAAGTAACATTGACTGCTGGTCTATGGAGCGCCAAACCCAGCAGCAGCTATTCAATCCAATCCATTGCCACAGCCATGCCAAATAAATCAACCGTTGCTCCCAGGTAGCCTCAACGCAATGATTGCTGTGTGACTGTGTGTACATGTGTGTGCGAGTGTGTGTCTTTTCCTCTCTCCTTTCACCGTGAGTATGTGTGAGTTTGTGTGCATTGTGTACGTGTGAGTGTGTGTGTGTGTGCGTGTGCGTGCGCGCGTGCGTGCTGCTCTGGTACGTGCTAGAGACCGGATGTGTGTGTGTGTGTGTGTGTGTGTGTGTGTGTGTGTGTGTGTGTGTGTGTGTGTGTGTGTGTGTGTGTGTGTGTGTGTGTGTGTGTGTGTGTGTGTGTGTGTTTTGTGCCTGATAGACCATGACATCTCTCTGCTCCCTGTTCCATATACCCTGATGCGGGCTGGAGAGAGATTCTGATTACCATGCAGCAACATAACAGGGGGCTCAGTATCATGATGTCCCTCCCTCCCTCCCTCCTTTCTCTCTCTCTCGCTCGCTCTCTCTCTCTCTCTCGCTCGCTCTCTCTAATATTCTATATCTTCTCTCTCTGATTTCATTCCATCTTGTTTGCCTTCTCCTCCCTCTGCTCCCCCCCAACCCCCACTTCCCTGGCTGTGTCATGATGAACCCCTCCTCCCCTGCCACCATGTCCACCATCCTCCATGTCTCCCCCAACCCCCACTTCCCTGGCTGTCATGATCCCCCCCCCCCCGGTATTCTCTCTCCGAGTCCATTCCATCTTTCGTTTGCCTTCTCCTCCCCGTCTCCACACCCCACTCCATCCCACCACAGTTTATTTCCCCTCTCAATCCCATTCCCCCATTACATTATGTCTATGTCTTGCCATTGCACTTCTCAAAAGCCCTTAGCATGGCCATAGAACGACTAACCTTTTCATTTTCCTCTCCCTCCGTCTATCTGTCTCTCTCACTCTGTCCTGCTTTTCACTCTCTCTCTCTCTCTCTTCTGTTTCTTTCTTTCCATCTCTCTCTCTCTCTCTCTCTCTCTCTCTCTCTCTCTCTCTCTCTCTCTCTCTCTCTCTCTGTTTCTTTTGTCATTTCATCCAACTGTACTATTGAATATGCCAGCGTAGTCGGAAGAGAGGTAGAGAAGAGCAAAGTGTACTTTATTGTCCCGAGGTGGAAATTTGTCTTGGGTTTCACCCACTGCATTACACAAGCTACATATTGTACTGACATACCCAACATACAACATATAATATACAATATAAAAACATAGAAAACAGAAAAACAGAAAAACAAAGGAAGGAACAGCAAAATGATGAGGATGATGAAGAGGAAGAGGAATAGGAAAAGGATGACAATGAGGAAGAGAAGGTAAACCAATTAAATTATCCCTACGCCACTCTCTGCCAATCAGAAGAGATCATCAAATCTGCCTTGCTCTACAATCACAGAGGATCGGGTGAGAAGATAACTGAACGGAAAAAAAAAATACTTAAAAGGGGTCAGGGCACATACCATAGTAGTGTTTGTTCCAAATAATTTATACAGTTATCCAATTACACAAGAAATTCAACGAGGAAAAATGATTCAATCTGAGATAAAACGTGAGAGAGAACTGATTGAGAGAAACGGTGAGACTTAAATAGATATAAGACTTAGATAATAGAATAGATATTGTGTGTGTGTGTGTGTACGCGTGCGTGTGTGTGTGTGTGTGTGTGTGTGCGTGTGCAGTAAATGTATTTCGAGAGAGAGACAGAGAGAGAGAGCATGAGAGAGACAGAGAGAGACAGAGAGAGAAAAGCAAAGAAGGAGAGAGAGAGAAAGCGGGAGAAAGAGAAAGAGAAAGAAAAAGAGAGAGAGAAGGAGAGACCATGAGTATGAGAGAAAGAAATGCAAAAAAAGGCAAAGAGGACGAGAGATATAAAAAAGACACACAGAAATGTGTGGTGAGTGCTAAAAAGGTAAGGCATGGCATCATCCCCTCGTGATGCAGCGATCAGGGTTGCCAGATGAGGCTGATGATTTCCAGGCCAAAAATGCTCAAAACCCGCCTAGAAGCACAAAATCCCGCCCAATTCTATTGATTTCTATGGCAAAAATTGGGCGGGCTTTTCTGCTAAATGCCATTTTTACCCGCACACGGCCATCCTAAGCAGCCCAATTGGGCGGGAAACAGCCCAATCTGGCAACACTGGCAGCGATGCACCTGTGGACCACGAGGGAGCTGCACCACTTGCTCTCAGCACTTGCATTTCTTCACTCCTGCCATTTCTGGGACTGGAGCAGAGGTGAGGCACGCACGTGTGTGTGTGTGTGTGTGTGTGTGTGTGTGTGTGTGTGTGTGTGTGTGTGTGTGTGTGTGTGTGTGTGTGTGTGTGTGTGTGTGAGTCTGTGTGTGTCTGTGTGTGCCTGTGTGTGCATGCGTGTGTGTAAGTGTGTGCAGAGGCATGGCTTGGAAGGCTCTTGCATGCCCCGACCTGGCGGGACAAGTCAAAAATAGACCCTAATTGGGGTGATGATTGTGTGTGTGTGTGTGTGTGTGTGTTTGTGTGTGTTTGTGTACACAAGAGAGAGAGAGAGAGAGAGAGAGAGAGAGAGAGAGAGAGAGAGAGAGAGAGAAAGAAAGAGAGAGCAAGAGAGAGAGAGAGAGAGAGAGAGAGAGAGAGAGAGAGAGAGCAGCGTTGCAATGGAGATCGCTGACCTCTTCTCAACTCACACTGTTTATTTATATGTGCACTGAAGCCTTAAGGCTTGCCCCAGCATTCGGAGTGAATTACCACACACACACACACACGCACGCACGCACGCACGCACGCACGCACGCACGCACGCACGCACGCACGCACGCACGCACGCACGCACGCACGCACGCACGCACGCACGCACACACACACACACACACACACACACACACGCGCGCGCGCACACACACACACTTCTTCTACACAGACACACATTAACTCATGCACACACATACATACAACTCCCACACATGCACACATTCTCACATATACTGCAACAGCCAGACTTCTAGATACGAATTCACTTGCTCACACACGGAAACGCACACACGCACGCACACACACACACACACACACACACACACACACACACACACACAGCCATCTATACACAGCCTAGAGTACTATAACAGCACAGACTGTTCAGGCAGAGGGGAAAAAACGAATGCAAAAGAGGAGCGAGAGAAGATGCTGAGCAAAAGAGAGCAAAATACAGAAATGGGAGCGAGGGAGAAGAGACAGGCAGATAAAGACAAGAAACAAAAAAGAGGAAAAAATGTGAACAAATGCATGAAACGCTGTTGAGAATAGGAGAATGGCTGAAAAACACAAGTGTGCATGCACACACGCATGCATGCACGCCGTCGCACGCACGCTGACACACACACACACACAAACACACACACACACACACACACACATACACACACACACACGCAGCCTCCTCTGTGTTTTTGTGTGCCATGTGGTTTTCAGTCTCTTTTGTATTGAAGTGTCGTGTGGGGGATGCGCAAGCATTTACATACAAAAGCGTTTCTCAAGCACCCGGCCTTAATATGTTTGACACAAACACAGGAACATAAATATTCAGGAGACATTTACCATGCAAAAAGCATTAAGCTCTCGCTCTCGCTCTCTCTCTCTCTCTCTCTCTCTCTCTCTCTCTCTCTCTCTCTCTCTCTCTCTCTCTCTCTCTCTCTCTCTCTCTCAAGCCTATATGTGTGTGCGCATGCTCTAGTGGATGTGTGTGTTTGTTTGAATGTGTGTGCATGTCCGAGTGTATCTCGATATCTGTGTGTATGTGTGTGTGTGTGTGTGTGTGTGTGTGTGTGTGTGTGTGTGTGTGTGTGTGTGTGTGTGTGTGTGTGTGTGTGTGTGTGTGTGTGTGTACATTCCTGTGTGTGTTGATGTGCGTGCATGTGTGTGTTTGTGTGTGCATGCATGCTGGAGTGTATCTCAATATCTGCGTGCACGCGTGTTTGTGTGTGCCTGCATCTGTGTGTTTGCGTATGCGTGCATGTGTGTGTGTTTGTGTGTATGCGTGCATGTGTGTGATTGTGTTTGTGTGCGTGTGTGCACTGGAGTGTGCGAGTGTCTGCTGTGGGTGTATGTATTCATGTGACAGTCTAAAACCTTTCCTTCTCTTGTTGGACAGTGTGAGACTTCATCGTTCTAAATTA
>NC_085868.1:31398585-31403585 GCF_034702125.1 Engraulis encrasicolus
AATACAGAGAATATAGAGAATACAGCGAAGAAGAACATATCCTTTGAAGAGCTGGGGGCAACGGTAACCATGGCAAAAACCTACTTAAAGCAGGTATAGTCTGTGTGTGTGTGTGTGTGTGTGTGTGTGTGTGTGTGTGTGTGTGTGTGTGTGTGTGTAGTTCTGTAGTTCTATGTTTATTACATGTACTATGGAAGTGGGGAGTTACTTTATGTCTATGTATAGGAAAGCAGGGGACAGGATCAAAGGGTAACTATGGAAATGTAGGCATCACAACACAGAGAAAAGGGGTGTGTGTGTGTGTGTGTGTGTGTGTGTGTGTGTGTGTGTGTGTGTGTGTGTGTGTGTGTGTGTGTGTGTGTGTGTGTGTGTGTGTGTGTGTGTGTGTGTGTGTGTGTGTGTGTGTGTGTGTTCGCCCACACGTATGTGTGTGTGTGTGTGTGTGTGTGTGTGTGTGTGTTCGCCCACACGTGTGTGTGTGTGTGTATGATGTGAGAAAGCTGGTTGAATAATGCATGCCTATACTTGCAGAGAGAGAGAGAGAGAGAGAGAGAGAGAGAGAGAGAGAGAGAGAGAGAGAGAGAGAGAGAGAGAGAGAGAGAGAGAGAGATGAGCACGTGGTAGACCCATTTCCGGTCTTCGGCAAAGCTAACGTGCACCAGCGGAATTGTAAAGCCCCATCATCATATACTGTATGCACACACACTCACTAATGCGGGAAATAGCTGTCCATAATAATAAAAAAAAGCTCACCCTACAAAGGTTCCACCTTCACCCATTCAGACACAGCCAATGTTATACATGTCCTGTTACCAGAATGGCAATAAACAGGTCTTTTATATATTAATTTTACACTATAGTAGTGCAGTACTATGGTAGTTGTGGTTTTTTTCAACGACTATTACAATGTATCTGTTACCAGAATGGCACCAGAATGGCAATGAACAGGTCATCATGTATTACTTTAAAGGGACACTGTGTGAGATTTGTAGTTGTTTATTTCCAGAATCCATGCGGCCCATTCACTAATGTTGCCTTTTTCATGAATACTTACCACCAGCATCAAATTTTAAGTTCTCATTATGACTGGAAAAATTGCACTTTTCTTACATGAAAAGGGGGATCTTCTCCATGGTCCGCCATTTTGAATTTCCAAAAATAGCCATTTTTAGCTGCAAAAGTGACTGTACTTGGACCATACTAGAAAATATTTGTTAATTACTTAGTAAACTTTCAAGATCAAATTTGGCAATAGGCAGCTCAGTTTCAATGAGCAGCATAGTTGCAGTACCTTTTTTGGCCATTTCCTGCACAGTGTCCCTTTAACATTATAGTAGTGTACTATGGTAGTTGCGTTTTTTTTCAACGACCATTACAGCGTTCCACTGGTGGAATGGGGCTACAAACACCAAGCCTACAAACGCCATCTATGACCATTTCACTGGCTGCAAAGAATTACAAAGCCTCGGACAAAGCCAAAGGCCTATCAATATGAATCATAGCACTAAGGATTCACCTTACAGATACCAAGACCACTAAGGACATGTATGACCAGAGCACAGGCTTGTGGTGAGAGTATCAAAGGGCTAAGCCTCTGAAGAAGCCTACACACACACTGCAGTAACCATCAGCCACACAAAGCCAAATGCAAACTATAATGAGCCCTGTCTGTCGTTCCCGCAATTCAACAGAGATCACTCAAACCATGTGGCCGGTAAACAGGCTTGGACTCAGAAAAAAAAAAATCACAAAGCCTCTAGAAAGAGACAAATACACATTGCAATGATCTGGCTGTCTCTAATACAAAGCCAAATGTAAACTCGAATGTGCTTTCTCTGTTTTTGTCTCTGTCTGTCTCTGCACGCCCCGCTCCCACACACACACACACACAATACAGTCAATATTGTGTGTGTTTGTCTGCATCACCACGTTTGATTATCACTATTTGTGTCATTGCATGCAACATATTGTAGACCTACTATGTTTATAAAATGTAGAACAGGTGAATTGGATGTACATACTACACACGTGCATGTGTATGATAAACCGTGTATGTGTGTGTGTGTGTGTGTACATGCATGTGTGCGTGTGTGTATGTGTGTGTGTGTGCATATGCATGTGCATGTGCGTGTGCTGAAAAGGTGTGTGTGTGTGTGTGTGTGTGTGTGTGTGTGTGTGTGTGTGTGTGTGTGTGTGTGTGTGTGTGTGTGTGTGTGTGTGTGTGTGTGTGTGTGCATCTGCCTGTGGGTACCAAACCAGGACACAGGCCAGACGGTATTGACAAGGCTATGGCACAGGAGCCAATGGGAAACTAATGTAACAACATCTCTATCTCTCTCTCTCTCTCCCTCCCTCTTCCCCTCTCTTCCTTCCTTCCTTCCTTCCTACCTCTTCCTCTCTTTTTCTCTTCTCTAATCACCAGGGTCTTCCGTCTCCTCACTCACTCTCTGGCTATCCGTCTCTGTCTCTGTCTCCACACGAATCACCACTTTTTTTCTGTCCCGCCTTCCCTCTCTTCCTCTCCATCTCTCTATCTCAATCTATCTTTCTTCCTTTCTCTGTATCGCCCATCGCCTATAATATACCATCCTCTCTCTCTCTCTCTCTCTCTCTCTCTCTCTCTCTCTCTCTCTCTCTCTCTCTCTCTCTCCGTCCCGACCGGACTCTTCCATGCGGTCACCGAGTTGATGACTAATCTCAACATGAGTAGGCGTCACCTCGCTCGTCTGGCTGTCGCACCAAAGCTCGTAGACAGAAGAGATGGGTCTGGCAAACCTCCTGTAGACAGGAAGTCATCAGACGCCGGACCAATCAGTGAGCATCCTTCAAATGCCTTCATACAGCTCTCGAACAGAGCCACCACAACAAATCAGGGCTGCATTTCTGGAAAGCGTAGTTGCTAACTATGTTAGCTACTTTGTTGGTTGCAGTGCAATTTCCAATTGACAACTGCAGAAGTTGCTAACTGACTAGCAACTACGCTTCCAAGAAATGTACCTCAGGCTAATGACTCTCTTGGCTCCAAATGGTTGAAAAAATGAAATATATTTCTAATGTGTTGTATTTTATTCTGGACGATTTAGGAACAGCCAAGAATAGGCGTGGTTGCCAGAAGACTTAGTGTGAAATACAGTGTGGAAGAATGGGCAGAACGCACACACACACAGACACACAGACACACACACACACACACACACACACACACACACACACATGAACGCTCACGAACGCACACACGCATGCACACACACACAGACACACACACACACATGAATGCTCACGAACGCACACACACACACAGCCACAAACGCGCGCGCACACACACACACACACACACACACGCACTGCAACACACTGCTCACTGCAACACACTGCAGACTCTGACACATATGACATTCTAATTCCCCTGATTGTGAGCTCCATGTAGCAGGGATGGATTAAAGAGAATACTCTTGATTGCATTCCATTGTAGAGCAATGAGCTGCATGTTCCAGCTTCAAGAGGAAAGGATGGTATTTCATCTTTCTTTTTTTTCATCTCTTCTCTTCTCTTCTTTTCTTTTCCTTTTTTTGTTCTGTTCTGTTCTGCATTGCGTGGGAAGAGAGAGAGAGAGGAAGGAAAAAAAAGGCGGCGACACTCCGGAGGTAATCTCTAACGGAGCGTTGTCTTGTCTCACCTGAACGTAATTTCAAAGAGATTACAGTTGTTTTGATGGTGGGGGGACGCGATGAAGCGCTGGCTGCCTCCGACTAATCTTCACTTAGCCAAACCAAACAGGCAGACAAACAGACAAACAAAACCTCGATGTGTTTTGCGTCCATGTTTGTTTGCCTGTCTCTCTGTGTGCATTTTTTTCCCTTTTGAATACATTGCTTTTGCTTGAACTCACGCAACCCACAATCTTGTTTTTTTCTGGCTATCTTCTTTCCCTTCCTTTTCCATCCTGCAAGGGCACATTTTAATGCACACACACACACACACACACACACACACACACACACACACACACACACACACACACACACACACACACACACACACACACACACACATTCACACTGTGACACAGTTGTGCGTGCTCTGTCCAGTTGCCTATTTCCACCTTGCCCTAATAGGTAGTGAAAGATAACAAAATGCAGCAAAAAGGTCTCCCTCTTCCTCCTCCTCCTCCTCCTCCTCCTCCTCCTCCTCCTTCATCTCCCTCTTCCTATTCCTCCTCTTCTTCCTCTTATCGTTTCCAAGCTCTCCGCTCTGTGATGCTCTGTCTCCCTTTATTTTCATAGCCTGGTGCCTAAATCTTCCTCTTCTTCGTCTTCCTCCCCGTCTTGCTTTTTCTTCTATTCTATCATGCTATGTCTCACCCCATCTCTACTATAGCATAGTCCATGAATCTCCCCCATCGCTTCCTCTACATTCTCGATCCTTTCATTTCTCCACAACAGGCTGCTTCTCTCTCTCTCTCTCTCTCTCTCTCTCTCTCTCTCTCTCTCTCTCTCTCTCTCTCTCTCTCTCTCTCTCTCTCTCTCTCTCTCTCCCCCCCCCCCCTCTCTCTCTCTCTGGAATACAGTGCCATGCCCAGGACAGAGGACAGAATCAAAAGTGCACATGCAGAGAAATATCAAAGGGTCCAATCAGAGTCTTGAAATGGCTGAAATGCTTTGGCATTGAAAAAGAATAATTGCTTGTAAAGGCCTTTTGAAATACTTTGAAAATGTGTGTGTGTGTGTGTGCATGCGTGTGCGTGCGCGTGCGTGTGTGCGCGTGCGTGTGCGTGTGTGTGTGTAGGTGTGCGTGTGTGTGTTGAAAGGCCTGGCCTTGAAAGAGTGTGCATGTGTCCATGTGTCCACCAAGTGTGTGTGTGTGTGTGTGTGTGTGTGTGTGTGTGTGTGTGTGTGTGTGTGTGTGTGTGTGTGTGCGCGCGCATACGTTTTCATATGTGTGTGTTCTCTTTGAACCCTCCTTTATACTTTTTTCCCCATGGTTTTCATTTGTGTCTATTT
>NC_085868.1:31416085-31418585 GCF_034702125.1 Engraulis encrasicolus
CTTTCACACACAGACACACACAGACACACACACACACACACACACACACACACACACACACACACACACACACACACACACACACACACACACACACACACACACACACACACACACACACACACACATTTGTTCTATGACCCTCTTCAAGCCACTGGTCAGACTCTGAAACATTACTGCATGCATGAATCATGTGTTTGTTCACTATTATTCAGTCATTACTTCAGACATTATTCCGTCATTACTCACGTAACCTTATTGTAAAGTGTAACCGAATCTTTTGCCTCGTTCAAGCGTTTTAGCTCTTTCAACGCCGGCGGTGTGACCGCAGCATAATATAATATAATATAACTATTGATACGTTTTGTTTTGACTTGGAAAACCTCGTCCATGACAATAAGCATTATCTCTTTGCTGGCTGCCTCACCGCTGAGCTGTAAGCGCAATAATGCATGCTCACTTTGTTCTGTAACGTTCATTATGAAATGAGGTGAGATGCCCTGCTGGCTATTAAGGAGTCACTGTGAGTATTTATAGAGAGCTGTCTTAATCCGACTCAGAAGTGGCAACATCGCTGTAATCAGAATGTGTGGTTGCCATACCAACCTAATGGTATACTACGCAAGTGAACGACATTAGCTGCCAATTAATGTGTAACTCAAATATGAGCAGCAGAATTGAAAATAGCACATTTTTATCTTCTTTGGCATTCACATAGCCATCATGAACATATGAATAATATCTCTGACTATAACTGATGTCAATGTTTATCAGATTCAATTTTGAATTGATGCGTTTCTTTTATGGTGGTACTGCAAAGTACTTTCTTATCTGAAAATAAATTTAGCTTTTCATGTCGTCCGCTTCTCAAAATATCAGATGTACACGTACATGACAAGACGGTGGAGGAACATTTTGTCTCGTATTGTGTCATCTTTTTTGTCTTTTTCTCCTAGGATGTCACTGTCGCCTTGGCTACAAACTGACACAAATACTGGCTGACTCGGAAGCACATCTGGCGTAGCAAATGGGCACTCCATATTAGGGTCGCGCTGTCCTGGGATCACTGCCAATCTCCTGTCGTTTTATTACTGACGTCTATTCTAGGCAATGTCCTCTTAAAACTGGACACCCACACACGCATGAGTGGGCTTCAGGGTCAAACACAAACACAAACACACACACACACACAGACACACACACACACACACACACACACACACACACACACACACACACACACACACACACACACACACACACACACACACACACACACACACACACACACACACACACACACACACATAGTATGTGGCAAACACATACACCCATGTATGCACATATGTGCGCTTGCTTGCACACGCGCACACACACACACACACACACACACACACACACACACACACACACTAGAGGTGCTCCGATCACCATTTTTTTGGCCCGATCACCGATACCGATCACCAAAAATCTTTATCTGCCGATCACCGATCATTGCCGATCACAGAAATTATTTCCTATTTTTTTAATAGCCTATTAATTATCCTTATTGAATACCATTTCTGCCCATAAACCAATCAATCTTAATTTGCACATGTTGCTTTCACAATGTAGGCCTATTATTAGGCTATTATTATTATTATCATTATTATTATTAGGCTATTATTATTATTATTATTATTATCTTGCAGCTCTTTCAGACTAGTGTTGGTAATATAGCCTACAAGTAAGTCTACAGTATTAATCAATTTATAAGTTATTGCATATAATTACTAAACTATTTAAGATTGAATTGAAATTGAAACATTACATAGATTTATAAGTTATTGCATATAATTACTAAACTATTTAAGATTGAATTGAAGCTCAGACACCTGGATCTCAGTCTCTCGTCTTCTGCATACGAGAAAAAACCCTGTCGCTTTAAATGAGCAGCCTCGTGAGGAGAGCCCCTCCCCTCTCGGTCACTCACTGTCCACAGCTGCAGCAGCAGAGCAGCACAGCAGCTCCGCGACCGTTCTGACTCTCTCCCTCTCCCCTCACCTGTCGCCGTTTGGCGTTTCAGCGACTATCAAACTAATCGACTGACTGTCAATTACAACTTTGAAAACAGTTGGCATGCTTGTGCGGACAACGTGAACTTGTCGCGTGCTGACCGAGGCAACTACACAGGTTATAACGTAACATGGCTAACTGGCGAGAAGTAGTCTATCGCAAATTACATTGTGACTGAAACACTTGAGATTCTACACAAAACAAGAAAAAAAACTTCACTGAAAGAACAGGCAACACGCACAACACAGCGTGTCTGCGAGGAAAGCTCTTTCTCTGTAACACTGTCATAGATTGTAGAATTCCCTGCACAGACTCATTGAGTTTCACCGTCCACTCTCCCTCTGCACTGTTTGGTGTTGCAGCGACTACAAACTTATGACCTGGCTGTGCATTAGGCTACAACTGTGAAAACAATACCGTTGATGATTGTTTTGGAAACGTTTAG
>NC_085868.1:31456085-31466085 GCF_034702125.1 Engraulis encrasicolus
TTTCTCTTTCGCTTACTCCTTCTCTCCCTCTCTCGCTCCCTCTCTCCTTCACTCTCTCGCTTCCCTTCACTTTCTCCTTCTGCTTCTCTCTCTCTCTCTCTCTCTCTCTCTCTCTCTCGGTCTGTGCCTCCCTTATTTGTGGCCATTTTCCGTCTTCCTTTTCCCTGCCTCTCACTCTCCTCTTCTCTCTTTCCTCTCTTCTTCAATTTTTCTTTCTCTCTCTCTTTCTCACTTCACCTTCATTATTTGTGCATATTTCCCTTCTTCTCCTCTACTTCTCACTCTCCTTTCCTCACTTCCCTCTATCCTTCCTTCCACTCTCCCATCCCTCCTTTTTACTCACTTCCATTTCTGCCCCCCACCCCCTCTTTTCCTCACTTGCATCTCGCCTTCCTCCTCCCTCTCTTCTTCCATCTCTACCCCCCCCCCCGCACACACACACACTCTTCCTCTCCCTTCCACTCTCTTTCCCTCTCTCCATAAACTCACATGCTCCCATTTCACCTTCCAACATGCACTGTATCTCTCCTTCCTTCCCTTCCCTCATCTCCTGCTTTGTGTTCTGCAGGACATAGTGCTCGTCTCAATGCAGGATCCACAATGCTCGACTGTGCCTACCCCTTACTTCTCTTCCCCTCTCTCTGTGCTCTATTTCCCACCTCTCTCTCTCTCTCTCTCTCTCTCTCTCTCTCTCTCTCTCTCTCTCTCTCTCTCTGATGATCCTTTACTCTGTCACTTTCTCTCCCTTTCCACCTCCCCATCCCTCTCTCCCTCTTTCTCCCTTCCCACCTCCTCATTCCTCTCTCCTTCCTCACATCTCTCTCTCTCTCTCTTTTCTCTCTCTCCCTTTCTCTCTCTCTCTCTCTCTGATGCTCCTTTACTCTCTCTCCCTTTCCACCTTCCCATCCCTCTCTCCCTCGTTCACTCCTCTCTCTCTCTCTCTCTCTCTCTCTCTCTCTCTCTCTCCCCCCCCCCTCTCTCTCTCTCTCTCTATTTGTCTCTCTCTCTAAACTCATCTAGCTTCCATCTCTCTCCTTCCTCCTCCAGGAGTTGGTGTTAGTGTTAGAGCAGAGAGAGGGGAGCCACAGGGCTACTGGGCTTCTGCTACCTCACTATGTGTTCTGCTATGTGCTGTTCTGTGCTGTGCTGTGCTGTGCAGGGCTGTGGTGGGGTAATCCATCAGTAACAGATAGGCACAGCGCTGGGACTAAGCTCTTGCCAATTATTTTGTTCACTTATTAGTGTTGGGGCTTCCTGCCTGTCTGTCCGCCTGCCTGCCTGCCTTGCCTGGCTGCAGTCTAACGGCTTTGCCCCCCAGCCTGTGACCCCATGGCCGGACACAATGGGACGGCAAGACACACACACACACACACACACACACACACACACACACACACACACACACACACACACACACACATGAACACACACACACACGCGCACACATGAACACATACACACACACACACACACACACACACACACACACACACACACACCGACACACACTTTTGAAAATCTCCTGCCGTTCTCTTGCTCCTCTTTCTCTCTCTCACACACACACACACACACACTAATACAGGCATACACACACATGCACACACAGGCATAGACATACAGACTAAACTATGCCTCACAAGATGGTCACTCCTTCTACACACACACATACACACACACACACACACACACACACACACACACACACACACACACGCACACACACACACCCTAAACTATATCTCACAAAATATTCAAAGAAATACTCCTGCTACACACACACACACACACACACACACACACACACACACACACACACACACAGAGGAAAACCCACATACACACACACATAGAATCTGAACTTCCTGTTTTCAGAAACACACTGAGGGGAACACACTAAAAAGACATATACAAAAACACACAGTGCTGGGACAATGGCTACACAGACACAACACTGTAACGACTACACACTTTGTACAAACACTTAGACACACACTTACAAATACCCAGGAGAGCACTTGTCTCACTGAAAACTGCCTGAAAACTGTCTACTATAATGGTGCCGAAGAGAGCAGAACTTCTCAGCTTAGAGCACTGGCTCTTTCTCCACACACACACACACACACACACACACACACACACACACACACACACACACACACACACACACACACACACACACACAATCAGACGCTCTCATTCTCTCTGCACATACACACACACAAACACACACACACACACACAGAAGGAAGCACAGTCAAGCGTTCTAATTCAGTGCTTTGAATGAAGAGCGACTGCAAATAATAGGCTCTTGCTAGGCTCACATATTGCTTGGTGCAAAAAAAAGAGACACAAAAAAACGCTAAGTAAATCGAAGCGAGGCTAGCTGGGTTCCAGTCTGCTAGCGCCCCACATTCCACGCTTTGAAGCCGGTGCGCTCATTTGACATGACAGTCACCAAACCGTCTACCACCAAAGGCATACCTCCTCCTCGCCCGGCGCACACACACACACACACACACACACACACACACACACACACACACACACACACAGCAGCATAAGCAAAGAGAAAGAGAACAGAGGCTTACACACACACACACACATGCACGCGCACACACACACACACACGCACAGGCACAAGTTCCCAGCTGCTTAACCAAATCTTTCAACACAGATCAACATCAGCACCACGGAAGGTGAGGGTGAGAAAAACAACATAACAAGGATGATAATGATAGGATAGGGGGAACAAAAAAAACAATACGATAAAAATAGAGAGATGCTCTCTCTCTCTCTCTCTCTCTGGTGTGTCTTCATTTCCTCATATTTCTCTCTCTCTACCTCTGTCTCTGTCTCTGTCTCTCTCTCTCTCTCTCTCTCTCTCTCTCTTTCTCTCTGTCTCCCTCTCTCTTGCTTTCTGTCTTTTTCTTGTCGGAGCGAGGGGGGGAAAAACAATCCCAGCACCCACCGTGCTCCTGGGAATCGACTGGCTGACACACTATCCCTGCCGCTCCCATCCCCATCCCCAGCGTCCCGCTCCGCGCCTATTAATGATTCAGGAGAGATCATCATACGCACAGCGCAACGCAATGCAACGCATCGGGCCCTCGCTCGCCAACCCACGTCGAGCGAGTGAGGTATCAATTTATGAAAAAGGAGAGAAGGGGGGGGGGGGGGGGGAGAGCCAGGGCTGATGTGATGCGCGAGCGAGCGCACGCCGGCTGGCTAAAAATAAAATAAACAAATGTGATTTCATCCCCGCATACAATCAGAGCTCTCCTTTGAGAGCAGCAGGAGGGATGGATAGAGGGGGAAATAGACAGGGAGAGATGAGATGGGAAGACGGAGAGAGAGAGAGAGAGAGAGAGAGAGAGAGAGAGAGAGAGAGAGAGAGAGAGAGACTGATTGAGTGAGTGAGTGAGTGAGTGAGTAAGTGAAGGACAGAACAGGAGAAAGAGATTAATATGGGGAGAGGGAGGGTGAGAAATGCAGCGGTACAGGCATTGAGGGAATAAACAAGTGAGAAAGAGTGTGAGAGAGAGAGAGAGAGAGAGAGAGCGGGAGGGGGGGCAAGATAGGAAGATGGACAGATGCTGAAGTGGGGGAGGCAGGCCAGGCAGAGACACAGAGAGAATGAAAGAGCAGAGCAGAGCAGAGCAGGGACGGAATGAGTGACTGAGTGAGAGAGTGAGAGAGTGAGGACAAGCGGTGGAGGAGGAGAATAAGAGAGGAGGAGAAAGACATAGAGAGAAGGAGAGCGGAGAGGAGGGATGGAGGGATATGGAGTGACTTAGGCAGAGCGGTGGAGGAGAACGTGAAAGAGCGAGAAAGAGAAAGACGTAGAGAAAATGAAAGAGCATGATAAGAGAGAAACAGAGAAGCAAAGGGAGGGAGGGACAGATGGATAGAGAGAGTGACTGAGGCAGAGCGGAGGGGAGCGACGGAGTGAGTGAGACAAAATCAGAAAGAGAAAGAGAGAGAGAGAGAGGGAAAAGAGAGAGAGGATTTTGCGCACCCCCTGTGAGGCAGCAACAACAGCAGCAGCAGCAGCAACAGCAGCAGCGGCAGCACTGTCGGGAGCACCAGCGGCGGTGGTGGAGGCAACAGCAGGAGTAGTGGTAGTAGACACCGGAAGCCCTTCATTGATCGCAGCTCTTTTCATTTGCTGCAAAATGGCTGAGTACATTTTCTGAACGAGAGGAGGCAAATCAGAGCATTCTAGCATTTATTAAATAACAACCCCCCACCCCCACAGCCCCAGCCCCAGAGCCCCATCTCCAGCTCCAGCCCTCAGCCAGCTCCTCTCTCCTCCTTGGCTAAGCCCAACCTCCATGCATCATAACTGTCTACCAACTCCCAGGAAACGGGCGAGCTGCAGCTTACACAATGGGTCCCCCCCCCCTCCTCTCTTCTCTTCTCACGTAACAGAATTACACACACACACGAGCACGCACACACACACACTGCTCCATTTCCACCAAAATCCATTACTCCAAAATGATACGAGCAGCCCCATTGAATGATTTCAATAAAGATGAATAGACAAAAAAACTGTACGACATGCACAATTGTGTGACTCAATTGTTATTCTTGCCATGCTTTTTATTCTTGCTTAAAGCAGAACATATTTTTTTTGCCACAGCAACTGAGCACACTATGTCAACCATCAGCTGGGAAAGAGTCTGTGTGTGTGGGTGCCTTTCTAGCAGGTGTATGTATGGTATGTGTGTTTGCATGTGTAAGTGTGTGGGGAGAGTGTGGTATGCTGTATGCAAAGGGGTTTAAGTGTGTCTTGGAACAGGCTACCACAACATTTGTGTGTTGTCACAGGAATTTTTTCACAGAGGTGGGATTCAGCACAATGTTTTGTAGCCAGGGATGTGTGTGTGTGTGTGTGTGTGTGTGTGTGTGTGTGTGTGTGTGTGTGTGTGTGTGTGTGTGTGTGTGTGTGTGTGTGTGTGTGTGTGTGTGTGTGAGCAAGTGCGTTTGTGAGTGTGAGAGGAGAAGTGAAAAAGTAGAGAAAACAGGTGACAGAAGACTGACTGACAGCAGGAGTGGAGAGCCAGGGAGGTGGGTGTTTTTTATTCCACCTGCAGCAATGTGCTGCCCAGGAAAATGTGTGAGAGTGTTTGCCTGTGTGTGAGATAGGGTGTGTGTGTGTGTATGTGTGTGTGTGTGTGTGTGTGTGTGTGTGTGTGTTATAGTTACCGACGTTTAATGCACCAGTTGCGGATATGCTCCAGACAGAGATTTGGATAATGTGTTATGTGTGTGCACACCTGTGTGTGTCATGGCAGGGGTAGAGAGACAGAAAATGGCTATTGGGGAAAGATGGATACAGATGCAAAACTAAATCGAGAGAGCGAGGGAGGGAGGCGGGCAGCGCCACCTTACCTGAATGATGGACATCCTATTGGTAGGCGTCTCGGTGGTGCTGGTGACAGGGCTGGTGAAACTGGTGTGGCAGCCCACCGGCCCCTGGGGCACGGGCAGGTTGTTGGCCGCCGGCTTGAGGTACATGACCTCCGACCTGGGGGAGCTGAGGGGCAGCCGCGTCTGGTAGTCGAAGTACATGGGCGAGGTGGCGAGCGACGGGCTGCTTACCACGTTCATGACGTTCATGGCGTCTCTCTCCTCCACCTCGCTCTGCACCAGCATGATGTCATTCTTGTTGATCTTCTTCTTCTTCCCCTTGCCGAGCGTCCCCGGGTGCGAGTACTCGGCGATGCGGCAGTTGTACGTGCGGATCTCCTTGTTCTCGCGCTTGCACTTGACCACGATGGTGACCATGGCGGCCAGCAGCATGATGGAGATGATGCTGAGCGTCACGATGAGCGGGAGGGACATGTCCCAGCCGTGCCGCTCGGCGTTGATGCGCGGCTCGCCCTCGGGCAGCGCGCCCGAGTAGGCCTTGACGATCAGCTTGGCGTTGTCGGCGAAGGAGGGCTTGCCGTGGTCCGAGACGCGCACCACCAGCTCCACCACGGGGGACACCTCCTCCCAGAGCGGGTGGGCGGTGCGCACCTCGCCCGTGACGGGGTCCATCTCAAACAGGTGCTCCTCGTTGCCCTCGGCGATCTCGTAGGTGAGCCGGCCGCTCTCCCCGGAGTCGTTGTCCACCGCGCGCACCGTGGTGACGATGTGGCCGATGCCCACGTTGCGCGGCACGTGGATCTCCGCCGTGTCGTTCTGGAGCAGAGGCAGCACGATGACGGGCACGTTGTCGTTCACGTCCAGGATGTTGACGCGCACCGTGGCGTTGCTCTGCAGGTGCGGTGACCCGGAGTCCTTAGCCAGCACCTTGAAGTCAAAGTACTTGGTCTGCTCGTAGTTGAAGGCTCGCAGGGCGTATATGGCGCCTGTCGAAGCCGTGACTCCGACGAAGGTTTGGATGGAGTCGCTGCTGACGTTGGAGGGTAACAGGACATAGGACACGGTACCATTCAGGCCCAGGTCCGGGTCGATAGCCAGCACCGAGCCCATGTACTCGCCGGGCACGTTGTTCTCAGAAATCTGCATGACGTAGACGGGCTTAGTGAAGTGAGGCGCGTTGTCGTTCTCGTCCAGGATCTTGACGGTGAAGGACTTGGTGGAGTTGAGCGGCGGGTTGCCGTTGTCCTTGGCCAGGATGCTGATGTTGTACTCGTCCTGCAGCTCGCGGTCCAGAGGCTTGTCCGTCACCACCGTGTAGAAGTTGTCGGAGTTCTCCTCCAGCTTGAACGGCACGTTGCCCAGGACGCGGCACTGCAGCTGGCCGTTGCGGCCCGAGTCCTTGTCGGTGACGCGGACCAGGGCGATGACCGTCCCCGGGGGCGCCGCCTCGCTGATGGCCCCCTGTCGCACCGACACAAAGTTGATGGACGGCCAGTTGTCATTCCTGTCCACCACTTTAACAGTGACTTTACAATGGCCAGGGATGGGATTGGGCCCTTGATCCTTTGCCTGGACATCAATCTCTATAATTGGGTTTTCCTCATAGTCGATTTTCCCCTGAATCTTTATGACACCTGTTTCGGGGTCTATAGAGAACAGTTCCCTGATCCGGTCTGGCGTGTAGCCACTAAATGAATAAACTATCTGCCCGTTGCTGCCTTCGTCGGGGTCTGTGGCATTTAAATCTATCAATACTCTTCCGGTGGGGGTGTTCTCGGGAACCTCTACCACATAGGAAGGCTGCCCAAACACCGGGCTGTTATCATTAGAATCAATAACTTTCACATTAATCTGCATGGTACCGGATCGGGGATATTCCCCTCCGTCAATAGCCGTTAGGATCAGCGTGTGATGGCTGCGTTCCTCCCGGTCTAACGGCCGCTGAATCACCAGCTCGGGGAATTTAGTTCCGTCCCCTCTTGATTTTACATCCAAAGAAAAGATGCTATAATCGTCTCGCGTGATCTGATAGGTTTTCAGCCCGTTCTCCCCGGCGTCCAAGTCATATGCAGCGGTCAGGGGAAAGCGCGTGCCGGGCGCCGCATTCTCAGCTATCTCGAGATCAATCACGTCGTTGGGAAAGGTGGGGGAATTATCGTTTATGTCCTGTATTTCGATTTTGATCATGAATATCTCTGCGTCGTTGGCAAATACCTCCATAGAGAGCTGGCACTTGGGGTTTCGTTGGCACAACGTGTCCCTGTCAATCCGCTGCTTAGTCCTCAGCAGCCCGCTCGTGGGGTCCACGTCTACGAGATGCCGGGCAGAATTCTCCAACACCCTGAAGTTGGATTTTTGGCCCGTTACGTTTATGTCAATGTTTGCATCTTTGGCGAGGTTACCGATTATAGTGTTCTGTTTTTGCTCCTCCGGCACCGAGTAGTTCAAGTTTCTCAGTGTTAGGGCTTGAGCCCAAAAACAGACGAAAAACAAAATAGAAAGATACATCCCTTCAGCGTGTGCGCCCTTGATTCCGATGCGTTTACGCTGCGACCTGTTGATTTGCTCGGCAAACCAGCGATTTATCCACTCAATTACCGAGGGTACAGCACTTTATTGCAAGAAAGGTATAAAGTCATTTTGCCGTACGTTCATTAAAATGTCCTCTTCTTTCCCTCCGGAATGGTTTTATCGTGCCCTTTTTCTCCACAACAAACAGTGCTGGTGAGCACCTAATTTAAATTCTGCTGAGCGCCCAGGCTCATCCGAGGCATCATCACAATCCGGCTTCCACCAAATGAAACAGCCAGGTACTGCGTCCCTCCGTCTGAAAAACAGAAGACAAAACATTATTTTTCTCTGAAAATAATGCCAGCAGTTGGTTTCAGTTTCAAATAAATTAACAAATTGCTGCGTTACGGATAGAGATGGAGAGGCAACACCTTTGCTCTGATATGCGCATTCTCACCTCGGCGACTTAACGAAATGAGCAGCTAACGCGTAATTCTTCCTACCTTCAAAGCAGATGCAGACAGTCTGTCAATAATGTAACCTTGACAAGAATACAAACGGCTCAAAACAGATTTCTGTGCGGCTACTTGGTATTCTGCTGGCTTCCCGACATGTACGTTAATTTATGCGTCCACATTTCGCTATGAAGTGACTTCTCTATTCCACAAAAGCTACACAAATCTGGTGCTCATTTAGTCATTCTAATGGTTACTGCAATGTAAATCCATTTTTCTCCAAAGCATTCTTATGTGCTTAACCGAACCAATCTCTTGAGCAAACCGTCTTGAGGCAACCCCGTGAATACAAATGTGTTAAAATAAGCTCCTTTAACGCACACTCACACATAATCTCCTTATTTAATAGAATCCAAACGCAAACCCAAACAGCAAAAAGGCGAGGGAGGAAGATGACAAGAAGAAAAGACAAAAAAGACGAATGACACACTTCTACCGTCACTGCTCATCCCCCGCGAGGCTCGGTGGCTTCCTTAAGCTGTTGCATCCATTCTGACACGGTCCCAATTTGAACAGAGCAACACTCTCAGTCTGACTGCGGTGCTGGAACGCCAGCTATCCTACAGTCCCTGAACCACACACCACAGCCTCGCTGAGGAGTAGCCTACGTGTTGATTAAAAGGCATAAACTTACCCTATACAGAGACAGCCTGGGAAATATAAAAATGCAATGTATAATCCCGCTTGTTCCACCCTGCTAGTGCCAGGGCGCAATCGAAGTCCAGGCCGATGCTCACTACAGTATGGAAGTCAAACTGATCCAGAAAAGTAGCCCTGAATGTAATTTCAATGAGACGCGTCCTCTCTCCCGTATCCCCTCTGATTAGAATGCAGGGACTTGCTTTCGCTCGGCTCCGTGGGCTATGCAGTGACTCACGGCTCTCCCCCGAAGAATCTTTATTAGAGGTTGTGAATACCAAGACGGGGGGAAATTATAGATCCATAACGGATATTAGCAATGTGATCAGTCCTCTCACATGCTGCATTGACGCGGCTGGAGACATCCCTGTGATAGCAGTGTCCTTGCCTGTCAGAATTGTATGTCCACACTTGCTTTGCGACAGAAACGCAGTCAAACAGTCCAGTCCAATGTGTTTTCTCAGAAAGTCTTGTCAAAACCAAATGCGGGCTTCGTGTGTCACGTCAGCTGTTGACAACTGTGCGGTTATTTTTTTACTCACTCTGTGCTGAGGCACACGCTCCCTCTTTCAACCCCTACCACTGACTAACTCACTTTACCTCATAGTGCATTAAACATTGTTACTGATCCGCGGCCAGCCAATGAGCGCAGAGGGGGAGTAGCGGCCTTCGAGTCACCAACCAATCACCAGCTTTAGGTGCGCATTGGAGGAGGGATTTGAACATCAGTTTTGCGAGTACGTGATTTGTCCAGTTAGGTTTGACGCGTGGAGACGAGGGTTCAAATAAATCCCACATTTCGAAATGTGAAAGCGACGTTTGAAATGGTTCACTGTAAACGGTCAACGATATTTTCCATCTGTTGGGTCGTTTTCCGTTTTCCGTCAGGGCTGCAGGAATAATAAATAGTCTGTCTGATCGATGTCACCAAAAACCCACTGGGATTTGGCGGTGCTTACCTT
>NC_085868.1:31473585-31478585 GCF_034702125.1 Engraulis encrasicolus
GAGGAGTTTAGCCGAGCGATGTAAACAACTGAAAGAGTAAAGACAGGAGAGAGAGAGAGTGAGAGAGAGAGAGAGAGAGAGAGAGAGAGAGAGAGAGAGAAAGAGAGCACGGGAGAGAGAGAGAGAGAGAGAAAGAAATTGAATGAAGGAGAGAGAGAGAGAGAGAGAGAGAGAGAGAGAGAGAGAGAGAGAGAGAGAGAGAGAGAGCACGGTTGAAAGAGACAACTGACTCTCCCCCCTTTATTCTCTTCCCTCCAATTTGCTAATCAAATTTCAATACGGGCAAATAACTTCCACTAATTGCTACGGCCTCTTTAAAGAGTGTCACAGCCTTGGAGTCGCAGGTTGTGAGGAAGTAGCAGTAGAAGAATTGCTTTAACTCCACTCCTTTTGTCAGGTGGTGATGAGGGTGGGTAGGTAAGGATGAATATTATTAAGAAAGACTTTGAGTTGTTTTGTTGCTGTTGTTGTTGTTATTGCACTTGTTGACTATTAAGAGCCACTCAATAGAATGGAGTAGAGGAGATAGCTGTGAGCAGGTGTGTCAAAACCTGGCACGCAAACTAGGACATTTCCGAGGGCCACCAGCTGAAAGGTGGTCTGAAAGGTAATGACTGGTTATGTACTTGTATTCAAATGGCAGCGATGACATCGTTGTGAGTGTGCCAGCACCTTCCTAAATTCAGGGATCGAAAAGTGCAGTGATACTGCTTTCGAAATCTCTCTTGAGGGGGCAACTCCCCCATAGTTTACAGAGAAGAAATAGCCTACACAGAACATGGATAAGTGAGACTGTACATAATCCTGAATACATGCGCCGCCAAGTCCTTCTTTGCCTAGGGGCCCACGAGTACTTTTGAAACGAACCTGGCCATGAGCTAAGGCTTTGTGAACACATGTGAGAGGACAATGAGAGCCCAGTGTGAGCATCCCTGTGTGCTGCTGCCTGTATTGATTACTAAAGTAGCTTAGCACATGCTCGTCTAATGTCGCCCATCTATAACCGAGAAATTGCAAGCCGTCGACATCCATACAGAGCGGAATTGCGGGGCCACTTGAACGGAGGCTATATATTGGCGGTGGAATTCTCAGTATTGTATATCCATCTTGAGGCACCGCGCATGCATCTGCGTCGTCGTCTCCACGAGAGGGTCGTAATACACGCTTTCTCCCTGTTTACGGCAATCAATTGTACGTTCATGCTGCATTTGTTAGTTGTGATTTGTATGTCAGCATTGACAGAACACTGTAATCAGTCTCCAAGGGCCTTTTTTTATTCCCTCCTGTGTCATTGTTATACCAACTAGCGCAATAGGCCTCTACTGTTGTTGCTGCCGCACCACACGGGCAGATTCATGCGTAAGCGGTTAGGGCGTCAGACTTGCATCCCAGAGGTTGCTGGTTCGACTCCCGACCGGCCAGGTTGGTGGGGGGAGTAATCAGCCAGTGCTCTCCCCCATCTTCCTCCATGACTGAGGTACCCTGAGCATGGTACCGTCCCACCGCACTGCTCCCCATGGGGCGCCACTGAGGGCTGCCCCCTTGCACGGGTGAGGCATAAATGCAATTTTGTTGTGTGCAGTGTGCAGTGTTCACTTGTGTGCTGTGGAGTGCTGTGTCACAATGACAATGGGAGTTGGAGTTTCCCAATGGGCTTTCACTTTCACATGACCCTGACCGAATTCTTTCTTTCAGGAAAGCCAAGGGGGTGGGGTGTCAGTTCTCCTGGGCCCAGGGACAGACGGGACCCACAATTGGGTCCTTATCACATTGTATGTACAGTATTTGGTGGGTGTGGTCTTGGCTGTGTACTGGTTGAAGGTGAAGATTGTGCACATCCCAGGGAAAGGTGCGGGACAAAGGCTGACTGTAGTTTCAAAGTGAGAGGTCCGCAGCACACACTTAAAATCCTTTTTGTTTTCTATTATTATTTCATGGCTGGATAACGTTTCGACTTCACAGTCTTCATCAGATTCCTTTTTTTCTTTTTCCATCAGCAAACAGTGAATCTTTCAGCATAATTATTTCATAGTCTTCAGGGGTGAATTCAAATGTCCTACCTTCATCCCCCTTGGTGCTGGATATGTGCTTCAAACAATTCACAGATTTTTGGGAGTGCTCCAATGAGGCTGCATTCAGTTGAAGGTGAAGATTGTGCACATCCCAGGAAAAGGTGCAGGACAAAGACTGACTGTAGTTTCAAAGTGAGAGGTCGGCACATTTAAAATCCATTTTTGTTTTCTTTTATTATTTCATGTCTGGGTAACGTTTCGACTTCACAGCCTTCATCAGATTGGCTTTGTACTGGCCAAATCTGTCAGCTGCCTTGCCAGGGAAGTCGACGGGGGGATCCTCATTACTTTATTTGGGTTCCTTATGACATTGCTTGGTTTTGGTGGTGGTGGGGGATTCAGATTAGCCTCGGGCAAAAGCCGACTGTTGATTCTGTCAAACAGTCTGGCAAAAGCTAAGAGGGATCCATCTCCATGGAGGGTGGGAGATGGTCTGACCTTACTCTGCCATTTAAATTCATTGAAGCTCTGAATTCAAATTAAAAATAAAATTGTGCTTTGTTACCATGACTGATATGATATAGTGTTGCCAAAGCATGCAGATAACAAGACAAAAGTGTGAATAGTGTTACCCTAACAAATCAGTAACAGACTCCGCTGGTGAGTTCTGCGTCACCTGTTGATTGGCAGAACCGTGAGCGAACCGAACTAGAAGGACTATGTGTGAAGCCAAACTCTTTGGGGTGAAAGTACACAGTAGGATGGCATCACCAGGCTAGATTCGGATGACCATGTCATGGGCCCAGCCAAAGCTATCAATGACCCTGCTTGCATCCTTTGCAGGAAGCTATGCAGAAAGTAACTAGTCATTGCTCCGAACTGAGTAAATGTCGTTTATTTGTAAAGTGGATTGGGAGGAAGCCCATGAGAAATTGACGGCTGCCATTATCTGCTCCCACCTTCGTGGAGATTTAACCCCTACTTCTCTCCTTTCACCTGCCACGTATGAAGGCTTACCAAATTGTCCCACCACCTCCCCCCTACTCCTCCATGTCACTTGAGCACCCAGCTGCAATTCCTCTATACTACACATGGGGGATGTGAGCAGATCTCATCCCGCATGATCTCCACCAAAACCATCCTGAGACTGCAGGCTAGGGACAACATACTGTACCACACATGCTTACTGTACTACACCAAGCGCTCAAGGGCAGACTAGTGAACACGACTATAAAATGATCCCTGTTGTCCAGTCTAAGCAGTTTTAGGTAGATTACTGACATGTGGCTGTTTTGTTCCTGTGTATTACCACATTCTTTGCAGATCAATCATTTTATTTAACTTTATGATTCGATATACTGTACACGTCATTTAAATCATAATAGCTGGTTTTCAGCATCAATGCAGTTACTGCCTTTTTTCGTTTGCTTTGTAGGGCAGATATGTGAACACATATTCTAGGGAGGGGAGTATGGCCAATTTGGGGAGTGTTACTCCGCAAGTCGATGGTGTCGGACCGCTAGAGAGTTGGCGTGTTAGCACCTCTCATCTGTTTTCACAGTGTCCACCCCCTTCTAGGCCAACAACTCTCTCTCTGTCTCTGACACACACACACACAGAGACATGCGCATACACACACACACACTCATGCACGCACGCATGCACACGTTCACACACTCACACACAAAACACCCTCACTCTGACACTAGGCAAATACACAGCTATTCCCCAAAGTTGGAGTAAGCTGGACTTGTGAATTGGTCCCTTGTTGAAACCATGGGTGTCGGTAGGAAACCATCCGCTATCGCGCCCAAATCTATGCCCTTCCCACGCGCACACACACACACACACACACACAAACACACACACCTCCACACACACACACACACACACACACACGCACACGCACACGCACACACACACACACACCTCGACTATACACACCCACACACTTCGCCAGGGGAGATCCACGACAAATTGGCTGGTCTAAGCAGGTACTCTTTATAGAGTGAAAACGGTCCCGTCTACACCCTCTCTGTTCTGTGGAAAAAAGATAAAGCGCCAATGTGCGCTACTTAACATCAAAATGGGTCAGAGAATTTTTTTTTATTACCAGGAGAAGAAATCATCGCAGATGGGTCAGTTCATTATTTCAGGCAATGGGAATGCGGGAATATAACAGTCAAAGACGGGAAATGCGTTTTTATATAGGTGACCTAATAGGGTTTCTATATTTGTACCATTGGTGTAGAGGGGAAAAAAAAGAAATCAGATTGATTTGTTAAAGTTGACGCCTGCTTAGCAAAGTGCAATATTTTGATATATGGGTGGGTGATTTTTTTTTTTTTGCACGCTTATGTGCACTTAATCAAAAGCAAATGAATTCCTAAAATCATCAGCGTCTTTAAAAATGCAAAAGCTATCTCATAACTATCCCCTAACTGAGTTATATCACAGGTGACAGGGTTCTTTCTTCCTTTCTTTCTTCCTGTCTTTCTTTCTTTCTTTCTTTCTTTCTTTCTTTCTTTCTTTCTTTCTTTCTTTCTTTCTTTCTTTCTTTCTTTCTTTCTTTCTTTCTTTCTTTCTTTCTTTCTTTCTTTCTTTCTTTCTTTCGTTGCCTGCACCATTCTTTCCCTGTCTGTCTGTCTGCCTCTCTATCTGTCTTTTAATGTCTTTCTCTCTTCTGTCCTGGGTCTGCCTTCTTTTCTCTCACCCCCACCCCTCTGCCTCCACCTCCCTATCCACCAGACTGTGTGTAGGTCCTAATGACTACCTCCTGCCGTCTCAAGGAGCAGCAAAGTGCTGTGTGGCCCTTCTCTCTTGACGTCCTGTGTCAAGCAAACATGGTGCCTCCCCCTTCTCTCTCTCTCTCTCTCTCTCTCTCTCTCTCTCTCTCTCTCTCTCTCTCTCTCTCTCTCTCTCTCTCTCTCTCTCTCTCTCTCTCTCTCTCACACACACACACACACACAACACACATACACACACACA
>NC_085868.1:31483585-31491085 GCF_034702125.1 Engraulis encrasicolus
TTTGTGTGTGTGTGTGTGTGTGTGTGTGTGTGTGTGTGTGTGTGTGTGTGTGTGTGTGTGTGTGTGTGTGCGTGCGTGTGTGTGTGTGTGTGTGTGTGTGTGTGCGTGCGCGTGCGTGGGTGTGTGTGTATTTTCACTTCCATGTATGTTTGTGCAATGGTGCTGACCCATATGGAAGATTTCATGTGTGTGTGTGTGTGTGCGCCCCTTTTGACACGTTGACATGTTTAAATATACTCAGCCATGGGTCTGTGTGGCCTGTGACAGAGGGCAGAGCAGAGTAGAGGGGGGGAGTTGAGAAGATATGGGAAGGTTAAGTCCTCTTGACCGAGCCTCAGGTGGGGTTCCTCATCGCTTATCATCACTGGCTGTCATAAGGCTAAGGCTACCCACTCTCTTCTGCTGTCCCTCCCCTCTCTCCATCTATCTTTCTCTTCTCTTCATTCTCTTCTCATCCTCCCCAATTCTCTTTCGCTCCTCCTGTCTTCCCTTGTCTTTTTCATTGAGCCATGTTTTCATGCAATTTCAGTCCTTAACCGCTTATTGCTGGTCGTCATATCTAGGCTGCCCCCACCCCCTTCTCTCCATCTGCCTTTCTCACTCTTTTTCTTTCTCTCTTCTCCTCATTCTCTCTTTTTTACTCTTCTTCTTTCTCCTCCTCTATTTCCTTGCATTTTTCATCCCCCACTCTTTTCATGTCATGCCATTTCCCTGCATCATCTGTTTTGTTTTATTTTTTAGCAGTGCTCACCCGCTATGGAGTACCACCTCTTCTTCCCTAGTACCACCTCCTCTTACTCCTTCCCCCCCTCTCCATCTCCCCTCCTCAGAAGAGCTGATAGTGTGACATCGTTGGTCAACACAATTTCAAGAGCTCTCCTTCTCTCTTTTTCTCCCTCTCTCTGTCTATCTGTTTTCCTCCTCTCTGCTGAACCCTCCCTCTCCTCCTCTCACTGTCACCCTTTCGTAGAAGCCTCCTCTCTCTCTCACCTCTCCCTCCTCTCTGTCATCATCTGTCCATTCCGCTTCTCTCTCTCACCCCCACTGGCTTTCTTTTCACTCCTCCTTCAAATAGGCCAGCATTAGCACCCCCCCCCCTATCTCGCTCTCTCTCTCTCTCCAACATCTCTCTCTCTCTCTCTCTCTCTCTCTCTCTCTCTCTCTCTCTTCGGCATCCCAACTCCCACTCCCCTCCCCAGCACCCCCTCTCTCTGTCTGCCTGTCTCTCTCTCCCTCTCTCTCTTTCCTCAACATTAGCACTCCCACTCCCTCTCCCACCACCCCTCTCCCCTTCCCTCTCTCTCTCTCCCTCTCTCTCCCCCTCTCTCTCTCTCTTTCTCACACACCCTCTCCCTCTCCCGCCCTCTCTCTCCTTTTCTTCAAACGGGAGGCCGGCGCGGCGTTAGCACCTCCACCTCTGCTGCCTGTCATGTATAAATGGTAACAGGCGTGTGGCGGTATTGAACCGCTCACTCACAGCTGGTTCCTGTTATTATCTCAGGCGGCGAAAGGGAAGTCAGGCATGTAACCCATTTTAAGTTGTCACCCCTCGTCATTCGACGAGCACACTTGTTCGCGCGCATGTCGGCTTTGTTTATCTCCCTTGTTTCTCAGAAGCCTAGTGTAGACGCCTCCTTCCTCCTCGCCATCGCTTTATCTCTCTATCGTTCTCTCTTTCTCAGCCTCTCCTCACTCTATCGTTTTTCTTTCTTTCTTTCTTTCTTTCTTTCTTTCTTTCTTTCTTTCTTTCTTTCTTTCTTTCTTTCTTTCTCTCTCTCTCTCTCTCTCTCTCTCTCTCTCTCTCTCTCTCTCTCTCTCACACACACACACACACACACACACACACACACACACACACACACACACACACACACACACACACACACACACACACACACACACACACACACACACACACACACACAGGTCAGTTTTTTCTTTCACAGTGAATGGAGAATTCTGGAAATTGATAAGTGTATGGTGAAGAGCAGCATTCAAACAACCACCATATTCCCTGTGTGAGTGTGTGCGCATGCGTGTGTGTGTGTGTGCGTGCGTGTGTGTGTGCATGCATGCATGCATCTGTGTGTACGTGTGTGTGTGTGTGTGTGTGTGTGTGTGTGTGTGTGTGTGTGTGTGTGTGTGTGTGTGTGTGTGTGTGTGTGTGTGTGTGTGTGTCCATGTGTGAGTGTGTGTGTCTATATGGAGTATTCATGAAACTTATAGCAGAAGATTCCCATGCGAGTGTGCTTGCTGCCCTTGTTAGGATATTTATCTCGCACTTCACCAAGCAATCAGCTAATTCCATATTTTCCCAGCTCAGCTGTCAGGCGGGATATGTGCACAGATCACAGAAAGGTTTTGAAAACCTTTTCCTGCATAAGCGACGTCTGCTGGATTTACGAAGGAAGATTCTGGCTTTAGCAGCGAGAGATAGTAGGCTATAAAACGTTCAAACATTCAGACTGGATTTGAGGTTAAAAACTGTTTCCTGGTTCTTATGTGGTATTTTATGTACACGCAACACAGCTTTGCCTAAGATGCTGAGCGCAGAGCAGAGCGGCGCGGATGACTAAACGCAGAGGCACTCTAGCGTACACTATTTTTGGTGTCGAGTGCTTACTTTCCATAGAGGCAAACTGAACTAACGCCGGAAATGCAAATTCCCTATCAGATAGATGGGAGCTCAACTGCACAAAACCACCAGAGAGATAGCTCTGAGAGAGAGAGAGAGAGAGAGAGAGAGAGAGAGAGAGAGAGAGAGAGAGAGAGAGAGAGAGGCTGCCTCAGATTACATTTCTCTTTCTAATGAAAAATCCCATCCCCAAGAGCGGTTTACTGCACAGCTTTCTCTCATGCTACATGTGACACGTAGGTGGCTGTAAGCGAGACACGGAGATGAGTGGTAATCTGCCTTGTTTAGATTAGGATCTAGTGTACTTCGACAAAGAAACACTAGGAGCCACAATGTGAGCTGATTTCAGCACATTACCACCACCTAGCGGCAGGACTGGTATTGCAATACAAGGAGAGTAGTTTACATCTGCAGTACAGCAGTATAGTACCAAAGAAAAATTTTTAAAACACATTTTCAATTCATTCTTAGATCATTATTGCCTACATAAATTGGAAGTAGGCTGAGAATGTTAAAACATATTATCTAAAATATCCCATTACAGAAAGATTCTCACTTTGCTCATTTGATGGGCTAAACCTTTCTGCCACACACTGCTGGATGTTGCTCTCTCCTACAGCTTTGATAGCACTAGCCATAAATGCTTTGTCATATGTCATAGGGATAGTCACCCCGGTAAGGAAACTATGTGAAACCAAAATGTGCTTCAGTGCTCGTTTCATACGCACATGCTGACATATTGAAAAGGGCCATGCGAAGTGAGACATGTTTGCCTATAATATAGGAGGAACAAGGAAAATGAAAGTGAATGTGAGAGGGAGAAAATGCAACAACAGACAGAACAGCCAATTGTCTGTCTTTACTCTGGGAACATATTCGGAGAGAGAGAGCGAGAGAGAGAGAGAGAGAGAGAGAGAGAGAGAGAGAGAGAGAGAGAGAGAGAGAGAGAGAGAGAGAGAGAGAGAGAGAGAGAGAGAGAGAGAGAGAGCACACTCTAGTTTGCTCAGGATGTGCTGCAATATGTGACTGTAGGCCTACATGTGGCTGATATCTTTGTTCTCACGCCAAAGAGAGAAAGGAAGGGGAAAAAGAGCTTCAGTGGCGTTCATGTCCTCCATTTGCTGAAAAAAAGCGAGTGGTGGTTGGCTGTCCGTGTTAATTCCGCCTCCATGTGCCTTCCCTGCCTGTGCCAGAAGTGCCAGAGTGTGCTGATGTTTGCTTCTGAGCTTCTGATTTGACACTTACATCAGCCGGTGGATCCTGAATGTTCGCCGTACAGTACAGTATAAGAACTAACTGAGCTTAAACCTACAACGTGTCAAGTCTATTCTCGTTTCCTTTTAGTCACTGTCCGCTCCTGTCTCCCGCTGCCACCGCACTGGGAGTTGAAGATGGGGATAGTTGAGAGCTTGGGCTGCCCTGCATTGCAAGATGATGACTTTTCGTCTTTGGTGATGTACAGTATCCTGCGAGGGAGGATCATGGATTTTGAGTACCCCTGGGCACAAGCCCCCCAGGCACCTACCGTACAGTACTGCATTGGTTATCTGGCAGTTTCAGGGACTTAGCGCTGCATATTTACATGTTTGAATGCTGCGTACTGCGTGTGTGCTTACTGAGAATTGGAGCACCCAACTCCAACCGAGGTTTCTATTCACATTTGCATACACGATTTGTTAATGCAGAAGTTTATTTTTCTCAGGAACAACCAAATCCAACCAATCTACAGTATGAGGCTAAACCAAACTACAGTGGCCTATATGGCTTGCGCTCAGTTTTCTCTGGGTAACCTTGTCCTGGATATGTGAAAAAAATATTTTAGTTGGGCAAAGCTGTTTCATAGAGCTGCTTCACAGGGCTATTGGCAGTCATAGGAAAGTGGTTAAGGCATTAGTGTTGTAGCCCAAAGGTTGCCGGTTCGACTCCCGACCTGCCAGGTTGGTGGGGGGAGTAATTAACCAGTGCTCTCCCCCATCCTCCTCTATGACTGAGGTTCCCTGAGCATGGTACCTTCCTGCCGCACTGATCCCTTGGGACGACATTGGGGACTGCCCCCTTGCAGGGGTCAGGCATAAAATGCAATTTTGTTGTGTGCAGTGTGCAGTGAACACTTGTGTGCTGTGGAGTGCTGTGTCACAATGACATTGGGAGCTTCACAGGTGGGCTTTCACTTTCACTTTTTCAAAAAGTAATACCTGCATGTATGTGTGAGATTTGTAGAACGCAGGGGATGTACCAGTTTGTCTGATCTAACTAACTAATTTGTGTTCAAATTGGCCTCAAGAAAATAGCTAAGCGTACATTAAATATGTGGCAGCGACAGGAGAATGTCTGTAACTACAAAGTATTGGGAGGGAAAGTAATCTCATCGCCCCTTGCTGGCAACGTTTCAAGCCTCTGCATCAAATTAATGTTTTTTTTGTTTTTTTTTTTTTTTACATCTCGGCCCTGACGATGAAGTAGGAGTAGTGGCTGTCATATAATATGCATGTTGGCCCATTTTATTGACTCAGGTGATAAAATGTTCGGTTTTTAACAGATCTGAACTGATTTTAATATTCTTAAAAAGCTAATATAGAGATGTAATTAGCATAGCCAAATTAGCATAGCCAAACATTAGCCAGAGAGGTGGTTACTTGTCACCACAGAAGCCATCATATCTATTAGAGAAGCTAAAACCAAACCAAACCAATTGAGTGTATGTATGTGTAATAAGACGCCAATGTGGAACTCACAGGATTACAAAAACGCGAATGACTTGCGTTCATTTGTTTCTCTGTGTTGTCAATGAGGCACGAAGCACAGCATGCTGGGAGCTGTAGTCCGTTTCCGACCAGATTGGCACAATTTCTATTTTTCTTCAAAGGGCAAAAAATGCCTCAAGATTTTCACAGGTAGTAGTTCATCCTATTGTGTAAGCTGAAACATGTGTCTGGTGTACAAGTTCAGCGTCATATCTTTGTGGGATTTTTAAAAAAGCTCCTCTATGAGTTTCAATAGGATAGCCCTGGTGTTTGGAATGTAACCGCTAGGATCGCTGTTTTCCACTTTCCCTCCCAATTATAGTGAGCAATGCAAAATACCTTAAATCAATGTTTCTCAAAGTGGGGCATCACAGGCAGGGCGTGTGACATCTGATTTTGGGTCCCCCCCCAAGGAAATGATTTCCTGCCTCGCCAACAAGCCAATACGTTTTAAGCATTATATACATAATTATAAACATTATATTATTAAATGTCATATAGGAAATGAACACTCTTTGTTGGGGGGCTCGGAAGCATCCAGACCTTCCGAGGGGGAATGATGGGAAAAGTTTGAGAACCACAGCTCCTGTTCATGGGGGAGCATTGCTTTGATCCTGTGTGCTGAGGCAAGTGCCAGACAGTTAGGCAGACTAATTGTGTTTGGGCATAAAAGGTACAAAAAAAACTTCCTGTTCTTCTCTTCAATCGCAGGTCCAGTGGTATCAATTCAAACTTTCTGAAAAAGAAATGTTCAAGAATAACAGTAGTATCTACATCCCAACACTGCAATTTCAATACAAGTGTTTCATACAATGACCTTGTCTATCATCAACATTCTGTTTGACACTGTTGAAGATGTTTCTTTGCACAGGGAAGAGTTTGGCATGTACTTTTAGTATTGATGTAAGCTGAACGCCTCTTGCGAGTGCAGGCATGGTACATACAGTACAAACAGCATATTCTTTATTTCCATTTGAAAAATAAATATAGGCGAAATAAATTAACCTGATTTCCCTTATGGTTTAAACAGTAAATTATACACTGTCTCGTATTTTCCTCAGGAAATAAAAGCACATCAGACTGACAGGTTTCGCAGTGAGGACAACAAGGTATTGATACATGGACAGAAAAGAAGGACTGTAGATTTTTCCTGCGTTTGTTTAACTCACAGGTGTCAAGTGAAACGCACTTCATTTACACACTCCATTTATATCTTCCATATGGCAGTTCACACACATTCACAGAGACCCACAAGTTATGAACATAATGCCAGCTTTAGTCACTGCAATTAAAAACAGCTAGCACCTGTAATTAAGCTGTGAAGGTCTTTGAACACAAACACAGCACTGTACATGCATTTATGCAATCAAGTCAACTTTTTAAAAATTCAGCATATTGGGAAACTAACTAGGGAGGTACTCAGTGACAGTGACAGTGAGGTCCTACGTGTAGTAATCATGCTCACAACATTACAACAATAATATTACACAGGTGCCACAAGAGATTTTCAAAACCAACCTGCCAAATGTGAGAAAGAAGAAAAAAGGAAAATGAATATGGCCGGCTGCGGATCTCCAGCAAACTTGTAGTTCTTGCTGCTGAGATGCTTACGCAATGCTCCTGGGTAAAAACCCCTGCATGTGTGGGGTGTCGAGGAGGTTAGGTTAGGTGTTGGCACCTCGGAAGAATCTGCAGTAGTTTCTCCCAGTTTCACTCCTGCAGGAAGGAAGAGGAACAAGGGAAAGCGATAGAGATATTTTATATAGAACTCAACTTAATGAGTCACTGCATGCTATACTGTCTGTTTTTAGAATAAACTACAGAATAACGCTGGCCTGGCTATCTTTAGACTACACATTCTCCCTGGAGTGTCTTAAGATCTCTCTCTCTCTCTCTCTCTCTCTCTCTCTCTCTCTCTCTCTCTCTCTCTCTCTCTCTCTCTCTCTCTCTCTCTCTCTCTCTCTCTCTCTCTCCCCCACTGTCTCTCACCTTATTCCACTCTCTGTCCCATTCTACCTTATTTTTGTTGGCCGCCTCTCTCTCTCTCTCTCTCTCTCTCTCTCTCTCTCTCTCTCTCTCTCTCTCTCTCTCTCTCTCTCTCTCTCTCTCTCTCTCTCTCCC